>NC_141051.1:47441081-47713581 GCF_041138505.1 Cibotium barometz | reverse complement strand
GAATGAGTGCAAGGATGATGAGTAAGGGCTTCTGCAAAAAACATAAGTAGAAATTCTACATGCAGGCAGTCTGCGAAGAATAACTCAAAAACAGTGAAGAATTTGCGAAAACTTTCTTCTGCAAAGTTATAGACCACGACGATTCCAGTAGGTCTAGCGGGCACAATCCAAAAAAACGCATTCGTTTAGCAGAAAATCAAAGAATGAAAAAACGCCATTGAAAGCGGGGTTGTTGAAGAGGACTAGAGGTAGAGAGGAAGAAGGATAAGGAGGCTCTATGTGCGCCACCACCTTGCTCTGATATCATGTGAGAAAGAAGAGATGAGAGAAGAGACAATGTACTCAAGAACTCATCAATGAACCACTAGCCAACTTCATTAGAAATGAACTACAATGCCTCATATATATAGGAAAGTTCCTCCACCCTTTCCTCCACCCAAAAATGTGTGTAGATAGGAAAAAATGGAAATGAATGCTATAAATCCCAAAATGCCTAGAGGCTAAAGAGTGTGCCACTAGCGTGACACCATCTGGAGATGACACCTATCCAACACTATTCATATTACTAAAACAATACTTTCACCTTCAATAAAAAAACTCTATCTCAAACACACACACATGGTGCACACACACACACACTTATTTACCAATCTCTCTCTCTCTCTCTCTCTCTCTCTCTCTCTCTCTCTCTCTCTCTCACACACACACACACACACATGCGTGCGCGTGCGCACACACATTTATTTTATCAATTAGTAATCTCTCTCTCTCTCTCTCTCTCTCTCTCTCTCTCTCTCACACACACACACACACACACACACACACACACCCCCCTGGCGCGCACGTTTTAAAATACTTTCACATCATATTAAAAAAAGTGTTCACTAACAACATTTTAAAATACGTTAAAAAAAAACTCTCTCTCAATCAAACACACACACACACACACACACACACACACACACACACACACACACAAACATAGACATGCTGCTCTTGTTTTATAAACTTACTTATAAATGGACACTTCTCTCCCACACACACACACACACGCGCACACACACACACAAAACACTCTCAGTTGCACAATTATATATTTTTTGCATCCCTTATTACTGGTTTTAATCCCTGGAGGGTTGATGCACACAAATTACTTGATAATTTGGAAAAATTCGCAAAGATGCGTCTTTCCAATAATTTACTACACCTAGACTTTTTGCATCTAGGGTAAATCTCTTGTTATTGGTATAAATGGTAAGGTTTTGGTCAAACACCTAAAAATAGGGTAGGACTCACACATGCCACCTACCTCAATCATTTCTCTTACACTTTGCATGTGGCGTCACATCTCATTTACTCTAAACAGTAGTTGGCCATGGCTAATTGTGGATTAACATTCTATGCAATGGAACTGCGCGTGACATGAGATTTATTCTGGGCTCAAATCGGCTATGGCTAGTTGTGATTAATACACTAAGGAGTGGACGACCGATACATAGCTTTCATTGCAGTAATCGGCGGGCATCAGATCGACTCCACTTATAATAAATAGCAGCAAATGGTGAGTGCTTTGACACTCACTTAGCCTGTGTAATCATGTTCTTGTGCCATGTCTATTGTGCTTGCAAGTGTTGGGAGTTCTTCTTCCTCTCAGGTAAACCATAATGACTTGCTATTTTCTATGATAGCTTTCAGCATACTATGTGATTCTAATTCTGCATACGATTATGGGTTAAGGACTTATGGAAACCCATAGTATGCTTTGACTGTAATATTCGTGCTATCAATCTTCGATAGTTGAGATGATACACACCTCTCGGGGTATCCTATCTGAGATCAATAGTTGGATGATTACAATATGTCCTATAGTTTCCTTTCAGTTTTGCATGTGGTACTCTGCATATGAGTATAGGCTTAGGACTTGATGGAAACTCACAGTATGCTATGTCTATAATTTTCATGTTATCTATCTTCGAAGGTTGATATGATTCACACCTCTCGGGGTATCCTATCTGGGATTCGTATTTGGATGATAACTATATGTTCTTTGGTCCCTTTTATTTCAATTCTACATGCGGCACTCCTACTCTTATGCTCAATTAACATTACATCTATTATGTTAATATGGGCATACCCTAATTTTATTACATGGATGCCCTAAACTCTCTCATACATGGAATGTTGGATTAGTTAGGATACGGGACTGTGCCTAACTAGGAATAGTATACGATGCTTTGGCTGTGGTTTTTTTTAATAAGTCTCCTTTACCGTTGGTCATACATAACTATGGACTTTGGATGGTGAGTCATTTGGCCTGTTTTGCTGAGATGATCTCTGCGTCCCACTGGCTATGCTAATGGCTGAATAACTGACGGCCATTGTAAAATTAAAAACTCCCTTAACCCTTGCCGATGGGTGGAACTGGAAACCTAATCGCAATGCACACATGTTGTATGATTACTGAGGATACATGGTTACGTACAATTTACCTCTGAAACTGATACATGAGGTATGGAAATATTGTTTAATAATGGCCTAACGCAATAGTACTTTTTCAATGGCATTTTGATGTTTTATTTTCATTCGGCTTTTTGTGAATGATTGCCTATACAGGTGATAATATAGCTCATATTCTAGAAAGACAAAATGAATGATTTTCGAGTTTTGCGGATCTCAATACTACCTCTGATGGGCTTGCATGACTCATAATATCTTTTTCTGAAATTTTTATAGTAAGATACTAATATGAGTTAGGGTAAGTTTAGATACATTTGTTGAGTTACATGAAATTATGAAACAAATACATGTTAGTTTCTATCTACGTGATAGGTCCAAGATCCCTTTACCGCATAAATCATAAGATAGTTTGGGTGACATCTATAACATGTGGTAGATCCTATGACACTTGCAAGACACACACGGGCTAACTCTTTGTATGTCTGTTTGGATGGATGCAGGTAACATGATATACTCTCTCAAAGTATTTTCGTAGTTTATGCTCTAAATTTTTTTTTATGTTTCACCTAATGGAGTCATTAGCTCCACGTATTTGTAACATGATTATTGTAAACAAATCCATTGTTATATAATCATGTTTAATGTTTTTACTAGTCAAGTTGGATAAGGTTCTTGGAGTTTCTCTGACTGCTGTTGATGTAGACGGAAAACACACACACACACACACACACACACACACACACACACACACACACACATGGGGCATGCACACATTTTAAAATACTTTCACATTATATTAAAAAAAGCTTTCAGTGTTGCAGGCTTACGATGAGGAAGTAGGGTATTGCAGGCTTACGTTGAGGAAGTCGGGTGTTGCAGGCAACCACCCTGAGTTGTGTGACAAGAGAGAGAGAGAGAGCATCGACACCTGCACAAACAATAGAGAGAGAGAGAGAGAGAGAGAGAGAGAGAGAGAGAGAGAGAGAGAGAGAGAGAGAGAGAGAGCGTCGACACCTGCACAAATAGTCGAGAGAGAAAATCTTCAAGAGAGCGAGGGGAGCAAATGCATCAACAATGGGAGGGGATGGAAGAACGAACGCGCCACCAACCTTCCAGAGACCGAGGGGAGCAAATAGCACCAACGGAAGAGGCAACCAATTTTGAGGGTCTGCAGAGCGAGAGAGGAATGGAGGCCGCATGACGTTGCATGGTGCTACACATGGGCACCTCCAGGTTAATGCGGGCGGTGTCACGTGGCACCTCCAGTATCGAGAGAGAGATGGAGGAAGCCAGGTGCATGCATGGCGCGACACATAGGCACCTTCAGGTGGTTAATACTAGCGACGTCAAGGGACATATCCAAGAGGAATTCGGTGAAGGAATGCGGCGGCGACGCAGGAGTTAAAAAACACGCCACGTGTTAGCCCGGTTACATAGAAAGGAGAAGAAAAGAAGATATCACACAATAACCTGCAAAAATTAGTGCGTTTCCCTATCGAAACCACTTTTCACAAACCCTAGCTTTCTCTTCATCAGAACTCCGCACAGGCTCGCTGCAGTTTTTATGCAGAGAACGAAAACACTTTAAGGCAAGTTTCTCTTTGCATTTTTATCCGTTTTCCATTTTTCTTACGGTCTCCTTCGGAATGGTTTCTGTGTTAAGGTTTACAGTCGGAAAAACTTTTGTTAGGGTTTGCAGCGTCGTTGTGCACTAGGGTTTGCTTTTTGCGCCAGAGTTTGCAGCGTCTTTCTGCACCAGGGCTTACAGCACATTATTGCTCCTCTGTGTGCTTGTTTTTTCTTCTTGCTGGAGACGAGTTTTCTACAGCGGCGGTATTCTCCTTTCTTTCGGATGCGGAGCTTTTTGTGCATAGCTGTAGTTGCGTGCATACCCTGGGGACATCAGAACTTGTACGTCTTGTAATTAGGGTTGGCTGGTCATAGTATCAAATGTATCACAGTGCAGATCTTGTATCATTTTCTGTTCGTGTGTTGTGCATTTTAGGCTTTAGAGATATTCTTGTGATTTTGAATATGATATCTTTCAAGGGAGCCTCTTCTTTCTCTCATCATTCTGTATTGTGCTGTCTTTGAAAACCTTATTTTCTTTTTGGCATGATGATCCTTGTTAGCAGTTTCAAGTAAATCAAGCGTGTTCTCTCTCTGTCCCTCCGTCTCTCTCCTCTCTCTCACACACAATGGGTGCTATTTATTTTTCGGCATGCAGGAATTTGCCGAAAAGGGTGAATATAACCATGGAAGATCAGGTGACAGGAGAGCAGAGTTATGGGGTCATGGTAGACCAGGGATACATGACCGAGCACGCAGCTCTACCAGTGGCTGATGGTTCTGTCGAAGTTCCGCCTCCAGAAGCTCTGCAAACCATGGATGTATCAGTTGCTGCCTTGGATGCACCTTCCATGATGGATGCAAGTGCCCTTGCTGAGCAGCAGCTTGATGGAAGCAATTCTAGTACTGTGCCAGTGGATGAAATGGCTGGTGTGCAACCTCAGCTTGAAGAGCCTGCAGGTTTGGTTTAAGTGGTTGATTATTTTATAGTACTGGTGTCATTGCTATTTACTGTTATACCTTTTGATTTTGGTTATGCTTTCAATGCTTGAATTGTTCTTCCTAATATCTACGAGGTGATGCTTCTTGTTCAGTTATTTTGCATTGTTTATGCTGATTATGCTCTTTTTCCTTCTATGGAATTCTGTCATTTCACCAGATTTGCAAGCTTCGTGGAAGCCTAACATGGTTATTTAGTAAAATAATCCATGGATTTTCCTGAACATAGCACAACGTTTTATTACTAAAAAGAGACATTAATACAAAATTAATTTGGGGATATTCGAAATGGTGACATATGGAGGGAACAGGAATGGGAAACCACAAGAATAGAAATTTTGCATCTTTTTAAGAGAGTTTATGTAATAGAAAAAGAAACGGGGGTATGGAAGAAGGGAAAGATAAGGACTACTCTACGCAAACCAACATACCTCTTCATCCCACCAACCAACAGCTATGCTCTAGCCTCATCCAACACAAGTGTGGTTAGGTCCTCTCTCCCTCTGTTGGAACACATCCAGGATGCACTAGCAGCATGGATCTTAAGGTTAACAGCAACAAAATCACCCTATGTACCCAAGAGTAGTGATGTATACAGGGTAGCCTCATCAAATGCAGGTCTTTCAAGATCTTGGCTCGGAGAACACCCAACCATCTCCTAATGGGATCTATTGGATATCCACACGCTTCAGGATTTGGGATGAATTGGTTTCGGGTATCTTTTTTGTTGAAAGTTTTCAGCTTCTAAGATGTCTTCTGAGGACCACATGGCAACATTGATGCCTATAATGATGGGAGGACCATATGACAGGCATGGCCCAACAGATGTACTACTTGCAAGCCCAAAGCTTGGCACGCGATGCTTGCAGCTCTGTAAGTGAGCCACAGTGAAAATTGATAGCAACATTGCCATGTCAATGGACATGTGGGACGTTTGAAAGATTGCCATGCCCATCATTGTCATAGTTCTTTCGATTTTACTGTCATGAAAACCATTTGGAGTTCTGCATGGTGCACAAATGGGGTCCCAAATACTCACTGAAGGGCCCCCTTCTGAAGGAGTATCTGCTTTGATCGCTGCAAGTAAGTATCAGTACAATAGAACGGGGCTGAATCTGCCCAAAGGACTGAACTGAACTCTTATCTCAGTTTAGGGTTTGCGTCTGCCTTGGGCTGCCACAGCTCTCCCAATGTTGAGGGCTGCAGTTGATGACCTTCTTCTCAGCGTTAATCTCCTTGCGGGTCTAGGGCTGTCCGAGATCAAGTATAGAAGCAATACTGATTCTACAGGGGCTGGACCATAGCTGTGCTGGCTGACTGTGCTGTAGGACTGGCTGATTGCTGGTTGAGGGGTATTATTGCCCCTAGCCCTGGCCATGTGTGGGCTGCCCACTGCCCCTTAGCCCACGGTAAGTTATTCCAAGCCTGTTCCATGCTCCCACATAGATCTTTACAGAGCTATGCTTCCCATACCTCTTCTGGTTGCTTGACCTGTATATTGACAACACATTTGATTGGGGTTGTCATGTCTGGACCCACGTCCCCTGACAGGTATGCTACCGTGTCATTGGCAAACTCTGATTCAAACAGCTCCTCCTGCCTGTGGATTAGTCTAATAAGTGTCCGGTTACCTTGTACATCATATCTTACTCTGCGATTGGGTCACAATGACGGTGTTTTATGGCCCGACCAGCTGGTATGGGACGTGCATGACACAACCGACTCACCCTTGGAAGTTGGTGGTACACTAGCGACTCGTCCCTGGACAAGGGCTCACAAAATCTTTGGTGTTCAACCTCAGGCTTCAACTTGTCCTGTACGATCGTTTCCATGTGGTATCCATGTAACATGCGGAAGCTTCGGGGTCGAATTGGTAACTTAAATGCTCAGAATTCAGCAATCTTTCATGACGAACATAACGCTCAAAACTGAAGTAGATGTGCAGAAAATATATATAGAGAGAGAGAGGGAGAAGAGGACACAGTATTGGAACCCAAATACCCTCTGTAGGGCCCCCACCACGAATGGTGTATTTGCTTTATTAGAATGATGCAAATCAGCAAAATAAAGACTGAAAACTTGACCTTCAAATCCTTTGTGAAATATGAGATAAATGACTGAAAACGTGGCTGGCTTTTTATCCTCTCTCATGCACTCAGTCGGCCAGCAAACAGAAGTCGGGTGGCAGCAAAAAAACTCCACGACCTGAATAAATAAAATTATAAATAGGCATTTAATGCCTATTAAATCGTGTTTTCACACCTTTCTCTAGGCTGGCCATCCACGCACCCTGCTGGGCAGCCTGTCCCACACCTGGCCGACAGCCCCTGAGGGCTTGGGGCCCAGTCGGCTGGCTGTCTTCTGGCCATAAGGCTGGTCAACAGCCCCTTCCAGCCCAAGTCATGGCTGGTGGGCACAGCTGGGCCCCTCGTGGCCCCTTGGGGGTGGCTCTACACCTCCCCCATGCCCACACTAATAGTCTTGGGGTAGCCCCATCTTTACATGCAAACCTACATGCCAACACAAATGTCCGGCATCCAGTTGCAAACCAAATACACATAACATTTGACATCATTTCAGAGAGAGACTCACAGCGCGGACTAGCATTGCTTCATGTGCAAGACAATGCACACTTGACCTTGGACGCATAGAGTGGAACCTTGGTTGACTCGTCCTGGATTGGGCTCACATGGGACCACTAATCAAAGAGGGTTTTGCAGCAAGAGACTTGCAAACACAATTTCACACATCGATTGTAACCTAATCCGTGCGTTATATACATGTACAACTAATTTTTTGAAACACAAAGAATGAACAAGTCTGAGGGGAATTCCACTGTTCAAACCAACATTGGCCTTCTCCCTTGCTTCTCCAATTGATTATGGGCTTGTGTGCTTAAGAGCTTTGAGTGCGCGTCACTTGCAAAAGTGTCATAAAGGTCAATTAATGTGTTCACACTAGCCTAAAAAGTGTTCAACTCTTAGCCCTTTGTCCAAGCTTGTTTGCACTTTCTTAGGTTGCCCGAAACTGCTCCGTGGGCTGCTTGCTCACACTATGCCACTTTCCACGTTGCGGCCTGCATGAGCCTTGGCTTGTACTTGCAGGTGCGTTACGATGATGTGTTTAATTTTTGCTGTTTTTAGTATGCTTTAAGGGTTTACATTTTCATTCAACAACTATGACATGTATTTGAAAATTTCATTAGGAAATATATCATCATTAAGTCAAATTTTGAAAAGAAGGATGCAAAAAACTAAAAGAACCTCCTTAAACAAGCCATCAAGTGCTGATTTTGAATGCCTTAGTGTGTGTGTGTGTGTGTATGTATGGGGGGGGGGTTGTGTGTGTGGGAGCATATATTGATACCAAGTTCTACACCCACTGATGACGTTAGTGGGGATGTCGTAGTATCTAGTCTATACTATGCATGATGGAGTTGATGGTTTATTGTCTTGTGGATGACTACCATGAGGTTATAAATTGCACATTCTTATAAGGTGAATTTTCAATTTGGGCATGTTCCTGGATTCATCTAGGTATATCAAAACATTATTACTTTATTTCTACAATCGAAAAACTGACAAACTGACAACAGTTGAAGAACTTGATATCCTTGGTCATGCATTTACTCTTTTGACCTAGCAAAATCTTATTTCTTGATATTTTTTTTGTTTGATCTTGTATGTTTATGATGGTTTGACTTTTGTTTTTCTTTTCAGGGTTGGGTGCTGTTTTCTTGCCATGCATGCCTTCTGCCTTCATAGCTTGTCTATTTTACCACAGTTATGGCCAAATCACCTCACGCAAGTTGTATGCTGTTGATGGCCAGCCATGTGGCTGGGCATAGTTAGTTGTCTGTAAGGTAGGGCAGGGGTTGAAATAGCAGCCCGTTAACAGCTTCTATAGCTTGCATGATCTTGCAGTTTCTGAGGACCTTGCCTCTTACAGGTTAAAATCCTTCTTGAGGTCCATGCCTGTGCCTTTTAAGGTGATTCCTCGTCAATCTTTGGTTTGCTGTTTGAAAGAAATGACTGAATCTCTTCTTTTGCATTGCAATGTTGTCATATTTTTGTAGGTTGCCTTTTGAACAAGAGTTTATAAATATTGTAAATATTTTTCAGTGCTAGTCAAAGAAGTGACAATGAGTGTTTCTGTTATGCTGTAAGGGATTGAGCTATCTTGGTGACTTGCACGATTTAAGTGATGATTTGTGCTATTATTTGAATGAAATTGTGTTTTTAAGCCCTTGGTTTGTGTTGCAGTTCTGACAGAAGAAGATCGATTATGGAATGTGGTGAAGACAAACCCTGCAGACTTTTCGGCCTGGACCTCTCTCATTCAAGAAGTAGACAAACTGGTAAAACGGTGATGTCTGGGCAGGATCAGTTCATGTGTACTGAAATAGGATCATGCTGTGAAATAGGTTTATTACCTACAAATTTATAGCCTCAGGAATTGACCTGAACCCTTTAGAGGGTTTGTTTATGGCACTTATTTTAATTCCGTGTGGGATGAGTTCATATGTGATCATGCTTCAAAATAGCTTTATTGCTAACAAATATATTGCGTCAGAAGTTGACCTGAATTCATTAGTGGGTTTGTATATGGTACACAGCCTTAAGTAACTCTTTAGAGGGTTTATATATGGTACCCAGTCTCGAGTATCATAGTGCATGTGTACATCTTGAGTTGCAAAGATGAAGTCTATTGAAGCTATAGGCTTCATCGGGCTCGTTATGCATGTAGCACTCCATTGATTGATTGAAAAGGAGATCATCTTTATTCTCAGAACTTGGGCCTTTATACATTGTTTGGTCTGCTTGTCTTTCACACTGGTGTATTACATGCTTGCTTGCATTGGTGATCAGAACTGGGCACTCATTCCTTTCACAGATTCGAAGTTTCCTGTTGATTCTAATGTGTTTCTGAAAGTTTCCAACATATTTACAAGGCTGTGGCTTTCCACCTAATCTTGTTTATGTATACCCTATGCATATTAGAAAGCATCTTGTTCACCTCTCCTTTTTGGCCTTCAGAACATTTGAAAACTCACCTGAAAAATGGTTTATTTGTTTTGGAAGTTCTCTATAGAGGAAAGGTGCAAAAGGAGGGCAGTGCTCCCTCCATGGGTGGCCTGTCTGGCTGGATGTCAATGACATTTGTCGAAATGAAATGGATTAAGCCTTCTATGGCCTCATTGCACTGTGCTCACCAGGTGTGCTAGGTGGCAATGCTACTGACAAGCTCCCATCTTTGGACAGTGGAGGTCAATGGATTACATGGTGTCCTTGGGAATCCAAGAGGCTGTGACATGATGTGTCAGGCGCAATGCTAATCCTATGCCATGCTTTTTCCTTCTTGAATGCTGATTATTGATTACATTGTTCAACTAGCTGCTACACGATTGGTGGAGTGGATGGTTTATGGTTTAACCTTCTGAAATTTGGGTACAATGTTATACTTAAAAGTGTTGATGGAAGGCAAATTTCTGTTGGCCATGGTGCTTTCCTGTAGGGAGTTGTGACCAGTTGTGGAAATATGTTTCACTTACGCTTGTAACGAGTGCTCCTTGTTTCTTGCTTTTTCCACGTGTGCTGTCTGTCTCTGTGTTCCATTAAAGTTCTCTCTGACAAAAAGAATTTTCTGATCTGCAGGATATCATAGAGAGAATTCACAGGGTTTATGATACATTTTTGCTGGAATTTCCTCTATGCTATGGGTATTGGAAAAAGTATGCAGATCATGAGAGTCGCTTGGGAAGCCATGAAAGCATTCTTGCGGTGTACGAGAGAGCTGTTCAGGCAGTGACCTATTCTGTTGATATCTGGATGCACTACTGCTCATATCTAATTAGCAAACAGGAGGATCCAGATGAAATTCGCAGGTATATTATATCGGCTTCTCACACACCTTGCTCCTAATAATGGCATGACTTGTTTTGTTCCTTGGCAGGCAAACATATTCATATGCCTTCTGGAAATGACATGAGAAACCCTTGTGTGTTGCTTGATATGACTGTCATTTCTTCTAACGTATGTTTGGTATTGCTGCAGCTGTTGGTTCTTCCTATTTTGGCAACCTGGCGAAACGGTTTGACCATTTTGGTTGCTCTAGAATAACTGTTGTAAAACTTAGAACAACCTCTCTTGGCAATGCCATGTGCTATTGTGAGGATATCTATTTTGTGCATTCATGTTATCATCACACGATGAAAGTAATGTAGGGTAGGCTGGTTCTTCCTTTTGTGTAATTTTTTATTTGACTCGATTGAGGGTTATATTGGGCACACATTTGAACTATGCTGCCGTGGAAGATCGAATCCAATGAATCCAATGATGGCACAGAGGGCCTGTGAGCGCCATTCCATGTTGCGGACATAGTATGTTTGTGCAGGAAGGTAAATGCAGCGCATTTGTGCCCATGTTTGGCAGTATCAAAGTGATGTTGCAGTGTGTTTTTTTCCTTCTAATCCAAGCCTTGGTGGGTGGAAACTAATCCTTTTTAACCATCCTAACTATACTATATGTGAGCCATAGCTAACCAAAGTGTGCAATCACGCCTTGTGTTACAGGTTATTTGAACGAGGCCTTGCTTATGTAGGGAGTGATTACTTGTCTCACATTTTGTGGGATAAGTATTTGGAATTTGAGATGAGTTTGAGCGACATCAATCGCGTCTCTCAAATTTACACCAGGATTATACAGCTTCCCATTCAACAGTTGGAGCGCTACTACCACAGGTAGCCATTTTTCATATCCATACACTGGGTTTTTGGTTTTTGGTTTTTGGTTATCTTCATTCAAGAATGCATTTAACTTGGGGAATTGCTGATTACATTGTTCTTTTGTGAAAGTGACAATTTTTATGTTTGAGCACCTTTTTTTTTTGGTGAAGTGACATTTTTATGTTTGGGCATATTTTGGTTTTTAATTTTGCAGTTACAAGCACTTGATCTCTTTACATTCCCTTCATGAACTTCAAGGTCCTGATGAAAAAACTGCAACAGCTGCTGCTGCAGCAGCTGCTTCTGCGAACCCTGAGACTGAGGCAGTGCCTGCTGAGGGTACTGAGCCGGAAGCAGCAGTTCTTGTTGGATCTGTCATTTCTTCTGCTGTTGAAACTGAAGCTTTTTCGAAGCCTGACCAAGGATTACAGTGGTCAGAGGAAGAAGAGTTTTCCAAATTTATTGCTACAAGAGATGAAATGTACAAGGCAGCAAAGGAGCAGGATTTAAGAATTGTAGAGTATGAGTCAGCTATACGCAGGCCATACTTCCATGTGAAACCTCTTGACGATGTACAGCTAGCAAACTGGCACCGTTATCTTGACTTTATTGAAAAAGAAGGAGACTTTTCCAAGGTGAGTTCATTTGGTTGGGTCTTCAACTGAAAGGAAGAGCTGCCAAAAACCAGCTGATACAACCACCCAGTGGCGGAAGCATACAACCTCATGGACGTTTGCAGTGATGTGTAGCTGAATTCGTGAAGGTGATTTAAAACCTACTGCTGTTTTGCTGACAGGTTGTCAAACTATATGAACGCTGTTTAATAGCATGTGCCAATTATCCGGAGTATTGGATTCGATATGTTCAGCGTATGGTATTAGAAGGAAGCGTGGAGTATGCAGTGGATGCTTTAACGCGATCAACACAGATTTTTGTAAAGGTGTGATGTTTCGAGCTCATTTTTGGTGCTAGACAGTTGGCTTCATTATGTTTGTATGTATGCACACTTGTTTTTGCTTGAGAACATTTTTGCACGAGTGCACTGCAGATTGTATTCCATTGGATTTTGAGTGAGCTGGGCTCAGTGCTAGTGCTGATGCTTTGGATAGCTAGGAACTTTTGCCATAATTGTGATTTTCAAAGAAAGTAACCTATGCCTTATGATATTAGGTATTCTTTGTAAAAATAATCTCTCTCTCTCTCTCTCTCTCTCTCTCTCTCAGTTTTAATGTTAAGAAGCTGGCTTGGCCATTTCTACATTTTTAAGGTGATATTTGTTGGGTGTTTTTATTCAGTTATGATTATGTTTTCTCAAACTTTTATGATAGGCAGATTTATTAAATTTTCAGAATATCTAAAGGTTTTTGCAAAGAGATTCAATTGATGGTTCGTTTGGTATGTTACAGAGGCGTCCAGACATCCATCTGTTTGCAGCAAGGTTCAAAGAGGAACATGGAGATATTGAGGGCGCAAGATATGAGTATGAACTCTTGAACTCGAGCGTGGCACCTGGCCTTCTAGAAAGTGTTGTGAAGGCAGCCAATTTTGAGCATCGTCAGGTGTGGTTTGATCCCTAGTAATTTATGAATTATTGGATTATGATACTTGTCAAAAGATCAGTCGGGGTCATGAGAAGCTTTACTGTTTCAGGGAAATACTGAAGGGGCGTGCACAATATTTTGTTCTGCTATTGATTATGAAAAATCAAAAGAAGAGTCTCGATCTCTTCCCTTGCTCTTCATTCAGTATGCTCGCTTTCTTGATCAGGTATGTTGTAAGCTGTCACTTCAGAGCATTGAGCATCAACTTGTCTTGCATAGTCCCCCTCCCTTGCTTCATTCTTCTTCTGTATTTGTGTCCTTAAGTTGGACTAGACTTTTATGGTTTCGTTGAACTCTTCAACAAGGAGCTTGGTCGATGATGAATGGGAAGAACTCTCTTTATTGGATTTCTTTAAGTAGCTCATGTAGTGAAGTAGACAAGTCGCTTCTTCAAAACTTCAAGAGCTGAGATGCCCACAGCTTGTAAGCTCGAAAATAGGGATGCCCATTCAAGTCATGACCCTACACAATTATTTACATTTGGGGAAAGATTGCACAATGCTGTGGGATGAGAAGCAAGGATTGTGATATCTAATAACATGCTAAACTTTTAAGAATCTGTGTAAAAATTAGATCCATAGTGATCTTTTTTCGATGAGACTATATTTAGCTGAAAAGAACGTACACTAATGATTCAAAGACATCTAAAACCTTAGTTTTGGGAGAGGGAAAACGGTTGATCTGAGTGGCTGAACTGGGGAAACATGTGGACATGGGGGTTCAATTTTAAGGTAGGGGGCCTAGGAGTGAAGATTTAGAAACAGTCCAGAATGAAGTTCAAAACTTCAAATTAAAAAGAAACATACATGACTCAAGAGCTGTAACTCAAAGGAGTAATTCGTAATCCAATAGCCATTCACATAAAGATACGGGGCACACATCGCACGTCTAGGACCTGTTAGAAGTCATCTCCTGTCTATACATATACACCAGGGCCTGTGTTGTGGGTGTGCCCGCCCTTATTAGGTGTTTTCTCATTTTTCCCCACTCTCCGTATTTTTCCCCCATTTTTTTCTATTTTTCTATGGCATGGGAGGCAGTCTTGTTGTGGCAAAAGAGGACCTAGAACTTGGCCGACTGCATCTGTGGAGACACTGGAGAGTGTATTTACTGTGTGCAACACGCACACAAGACTAGCTTCGAGGCTTGGGGTATCTTGGAGCTAGGCAGCTCACTAGCAAGCTAGGCTAGGGATGGATTGACGGGCGGGTGCCCAAGTGTGGATGCCTGGTTACCGGCCAAGAGCCTATAAAAGGGTGGCAAGGTCAGTCAGGTAGTCAGGGTCTCGCAAGTCCATGCGAGAGCTTTGCGGTTAGGAGCATGGATCTAGTGCAGACGTGCACTTGCTTCATGCAGCCGAGGCCAACAGTGGTCTCTAGGCCCGCGAGGGTAGCGGTATGGGACGTCATGGGGTAGAGATTGGTCGGTGCGTCTTGCTAGTTAGCTCAGCTTGTGGCTCTGTGGGGACAGCCCGGTCTTGTGGGTTTTGCCCACGGCTGTCATGGTTGGTGAGTCAGGCCTGCACTCCCTTCACGATTTATGGCTTTGTTTTGCAGGTTTCGGGTCGTGTTTTAGGAGTGCTCTACGTGGAGACCCCTGGGGATTTGACAGCCAGTGCATGTCTTGCACATGACATTACATACACGTTCCAACCTTTCCCATGTCCTATTGACTCTGAGAGGCTGTCCATGCACTTGACTGGTGCTGGATATCCTTTGTACATCATCACATCATACAAGAGGTTTACATCTGGTTGTGCAAGATGGTCATGACTTGATTTTTGTGGGACTTAACACAATTGACTTGGCCTCCCTCGTTGGTGCACCGGAGACTCCCCTTGGACAAGGGCTAATGGTGAAAATGCTTGGTGTCTGGCCTTAGGTCCTTGCTTTTGTCCTGTACAATATGTCTACTTGGCATCCAAGTGCGGGATGCATATGACAACATAATAAAAGTGATCTAAGCACTGAATACCAACATATTTGTGTGGATGATGTGTCATGTACAGATGTCATATAACATTGTTTTCTTTGTCTTTTGTTTTTGTGAGCGAATCTTGTATGCATTTCTTTGGTTATGACATTTGATTCATTGACATACTCCACAGTGTTGCAAGACAACTATAGTACTACTCATCTCCCCTCAGTCATCTCAGTTTCTTCATGCTATTAATTCCCTTGTTAACTCTTTTTGTATACGTTTTTGTCTTTTCAAACAATCAGTTATTTGAAAGTGTATGACCTTCCAGTGGTTGTTTATGAGCTGCTGCCTGCTATAGACTCCTCATTAATGGCTTTTTTATCATAATGTCAGGTGGCATTGAAGACTGAGAAAGCAAGAGATGTTTATGCAGATGCACTTGCTTTTCTGCCCCTTTCAAAGACCCTGTGGGAGGTATGGTATGGTTACATTTTTTATTGTTTATTTTATTTTGTGCAGTACCTAAATAAGGACGAAGTACTTCTCTTTAATGGGTTGTAAATAACTGCTCAAACAAATGGAAAGAAGTTCATGTATGCCTGCAATCAATTTATAATGCTGTACATTTATACAGTTTCCTCAAAATATAGATTGCCTAGGTATATATCCATGTAAAATGTGGCCTGAGGTCCCATACGAAAAACTTCCAATGTTCAATTCAGCTCAAAAACTGCAGAAGACAAGGTTTTACACTAGCTTTGCTTTCATTGGAAGCAACCATGTAGATGTCAAATGTGTTTTGCCAGAGGTTCTAGTTCACTTTCTTGATTAAGTTGAGACTTAATTGCCTGGTTTTGTTCCCCAGGCTGTGGGACCAAGGAGTGCTTGGGTTTGTTTTGCTTGATTGCTTTAGTAAGCGTGAGACATTCACATGACAATTGTGCTGCCATAGTGTCTTTGATTGGAGTCCCCAGTTCTTCACACAATAAGTTGCCAATGAATGTCTTGTGCATACATCTTCAGCTGAAAGGCCTCACTACCCGCATTGATACGGTTGTAAATATAAGTAAGCATGGTTCTAGATGATGGTAGGATAGATGCACATATTGAAAGCACCGTGTCACGAATTGCTGTTTTAACCTTTTGTGTTTTCAGGCTTTAATCCACTTTGAGGCATATCGATCAGGGCCCAAAGAGATAAATAGGTTGGACGCCCTTCTTGAACAAGCAACTGGGGCTCCGAGGCCTGATGTTCCAGGGTTGAACGCAGTTGATAGAGAGGAAATCTCTAGCATCTACCTGGAAGTAATTTTGTCCTATCTTTTACATCTCTGTTTTGTTGTGTACTCACTATGCACAAGTGATCTGACATAGTGCCCCTATGTTTATGAACAGTTTGTTGACCTGTATGGGGACCTCCAAATGCTAAAAAAAGCGGAAGCTCGCCACAGGCAACTCTTCCCTTTACGGAAAAACTCTAACGAGTCAAAGAAAAGGCCTTCGCCTGATGGCAATGGTTCTGACAGAGCCAAAGTCTTGAAAACTTCTGGCTCAACTGGGTTAACTGTCTCACCCGCTCAAGCTGTAGCTCCTGCATATGCTAATGGACAGATGCAGTGGGGTGCTGGATATGGTCAACAAGCGTATGCACAGCAACCACAGGGCTGGCAGCAGCCTCCTGCACAGCAAGCTCCTCAAGTGCAACCGCAGCAGTGGAATCCTGGTTACAATACTCAGCAGGTAGGCCTAGGACTTAAGTCCTTTTTGGGTAGGATGGTTAAGTTTTCCATCACTTATTGCTTGTCATTCATGGCAGGCTGGCTATAATGCTTATGGGAGTTATGGAGCATATGGGCCTCCACAGCAGCAGGCTCCGCCGCCGCCTCAACAACAGCCAGCAGCTTATGGCAGCTATGCACAAAATTATGCTCCTCAGGTAAATAAAAATGCCCAGTCGTTTTCCCTTGAAAAAAATGCCGTCGTTTTAAGATTTTGTGGTCTTCTTGATTGTTGCAAAGCATCATATATGGTTTTTTTGCTTGCCACCACTTTTTCGAATTCAACAAGGCCCAACCCTGAGACTTAACATATTTGATGGTTTCTGCTAGGCTTTTCCTCAGCAGCAGAGTTATACCCAACAACCTGCTTACAGCCAGCAGCAAGCACCAGCACAGCAGGGTTATTATGCTGCTTATTACTGAGGGAAATCCATTCTCTGCACAAGTAAAAAGAATTTAAGATGGTTTTGTGTTGTCAAGAGTACATAGTGAATGCTCTTTTGAAGCATATGGGACAATCTCAAGGTCGAAGTTCTCATTGTAATGAGGGATGAGATGTCACCTAAACATCATTTTTCAATCAGTCCTGTTTCATTTTATGCTATAGAAAATATCTGTTTGCCTGTTGCAGTTTTTCAGGATCCAAGCAGATCATATTCTCTGCAAGCAGGAAGTTGCTGTCTGCATCTTACGGGGGTGGGGGTCTTTGCTGCTTTCTGCAGGGACTCTCAGTTCTGTGGTTCAATGGGATGATTTGTAAAGAAATTGCTTTCAAATCTGCAGTGTAGATGACTTCCCTTGTTAGTATGGGCAGTATCCCTAAGGTGGCCCTGGGCACGGGGCAGTCTGTGTAATCAATCTACTTCATATCTGCTGCTATGGATGATTCCTATCCTGTTCGCAATCTTTGGGACAGGATTGACATGGATACTTAGACCCATGATTCTGAACATAACGTGCTATCAAAGGGTCATTAAAAAAAAAAATCATACTATTTTCACTCATTGTTATTTCAAAATACCCAGGCTTATGGACTGTGAAGGCTAGAATCTTTCTTTTAAGGGTTGAAGCTTTCTTAAATCCGAATGCAGGGCTGGGAGAAAGCCACTTCCTCTATTGAATATTGCAAGGCTAGTAGCACATATGTCTTAACTAAGCCAGCTTCAAGTTTGTAGTAATTATTAAGAAGAGATTTGTAAGGGCTAGGATATATGATATGTCTACCAACATAGCTCAAGATAGTGCATAATAATTATGTTTTCGCAATGTCCACTGTCTTGAAAAGTTGAAGCTTCCATCAGTGTGAGAAGCTGAATAGATGTACTGAAAAGGGTATGCCCAATCATCTTCTCAGATGATGCATTAGAAACTGAGTTGTTTGGATCGATACTGTCAGGTCAAAATGTTACCTCATAATAAACATTTTGCCGATGAAGATAATCTCCTATTTCATGTCAATGTGAATCTATCAGGATTTGAACTGTTTAGCTTTTTGGACAAGCAATCACCAAAGAAGCGGGTGTGCAATTCATAGGCAACTTGTGTTTAGGTCTTGTCGAAGTGATCAAGAAGATTTACTATGGAGTTAGCATCGATAGACAACATTTCTTAGAGTTGGCACGTCACCTTAATAGCTAATGCAAGTCTGTCAAAAGCTTACTCTGACCTTGGTAGCTTGCAAGTAGGAACAATTAGTAGGAATTTTTACTCCCATGTTACTTATAGGAGGAACAATTAGGAGGAGTTTTTACTCCCATGTCACGTATGAACCCTGTGCTCAAAGGGGATATAGTTATAAAATTCCAGAGGTTGATGAAGGTGCTAGAGATATGTGGTAAAATGATTGTTCTTGAGGATGCTAGAGGTGGGCATCACTGGAGTTGTCTATCCAAGTCGTGTTGGTGCGTAGCATCGTGGGGAATGTATGTGAAAATTCCCTCCTTTGGGTGCATGCCTACAACCAATTGAAAGCTTCCTAAGAATCTTGCCTTTCCGGCTAATGCACATATACAATGTCGTGGGAGGGTGAATGTATGTGGAAATCCTCTCCCTTGGGTAGTTAGCTTGCATCCCTACACTACTAATCTAGTCCTCGTAGGTAATTGTACATTTGACTAGAATCAATACAATTATTTTTGTAGGTTTGGATATTGATTCTTCAGGTGTGCTATTGGATCTAACTGTTTGTGAACACAAGAAAATGAGCACATGCTATGGGGAGATTGTAGGTTGGAGGATGGCAATGTATAATCTTATCATGCCAAGCATTGATTATTATAGCACATTTGGGTGAGGTTGCAAGTGGCGCATCATTTTTAATGGGCTCTTGTGGAGTCTATGGGGGGCTATGCTTCAAGAATTTATCATCTATTCCATATTCCCTATCATTTGTCCTTAGGAGGGTATTTTCTTTAAACTTTTGCTCTTTAGTGTCAGAGGTCATATACACAATTGTTGCACATAGCGTCAAATTAGTGGGTGAAGGTTAGTGTTGAGACAATTTGAACCTTTTGAAGGTGGAATGTCTCAAATTGTGCTCTAGGGGTCACGTTGCTTTGATCCACATCTTGTATATGCTCACAGGCTATTATGCTTGCTTGGGTAGTGGTGTTTATAAGATAAAAATATGCTAAGTTATCGAAAATAGAAGTGTAGAATACGTGTAGACACTAAAAAGACCTCGACACTAGGATTGTAGGTGGTTGTGTAACAATAGCATGCAAGGAACACCAAAGAACCAATTTTCATGAAGCTCAAAGTCACCAAGAAAAAGTGTTTCTTATGTGGGGCGGTTATAGGAGAAAAAGGAACATGAAAATTCTACATGACAATGTGTCAACATGTAGAGGCAAGATACACAGCAATAGTATTGGAGGAAGACGAATTAAACGAGTCAAGATGCACAGATGATATGCAAGTTGAGATCAACCAAGTAATATATATATATGGTACGTATAAACGTCAAACCAGGTAAAAATAATGCAAGTAAATGTACATGGTTTACATACATACTATTCATATAGATAGTAGTATACATGTAGATGTATAATAGCAAGAAACTAATGGGATTGGATAGATATGAGATGTAGAAATGCATGGAACATATAGAGATGAAACAAACCAAGTATAAAGAGATGAAACAATGCAAGTAAAAATACACGATATACATACACAACATACATGTAGATGCTAGTATTCATTTAGATGCATATGCATGGCAATATACATAGCAGTGACCCACAATTCAGTAAGAAACTCAAGAAATTTGGCAAAGTTTGCGTCATAGTCAAGTGATGCTTTTGATTTTTTATCTCGATTGTTGAATATAACATGCCCTTGAAAAAAATCCATGCATATCAATATATTGACCAACATCACTCGTACATGGACTATGTCAAGAACCCTTGTGTGTGTGGGGGGGGGGGAAGGAAAGGCCTTACACAAGGTATAGTGGGGAGGTGGCACAATCCTCTCGTTTAGATAAAGCACTTTTAGCATTGAAAGTCTATTCTCTCGTTTAGATAAGCACTTTTAGCATTGAAAGTGGAGGATTTTGAGTGTTGGAGAGCTATGTAGCATGTGACACTTTACTTACATGGTGAGCACTCCTTTCAAAAATCATTCTCGAGTATTACCATTGGCGATTCTCAAGTACACTGAGAATCGGCTCAATCATTGCAAGCTGGTTTGGTTACATGGCGAGCTCGATGAAAAAATGTATATGGTCCAACCTTCTTTCTACTAATCTAGCCAACATCCTACTCTCTGCCTTCATGCATCAGCCTACTCTCTCCCTTCATGCATCAGCCTAGGATTCCACATTAGCAGGCACTTAAGCGACAGATGCGTTACCTACAGCATACAATACACTACTTCTTTGTGTATGAGCTACCTCAACATCTATCCAGCCTCCTTTAATGGGTTGGAATGCCGATTGGAGGACACAAGGAAGTCTACTAAAAACGACCCTACTATTAGTGATTTACATACAAACTTATGATGAGAAGTCATACATAAATAACTAGCCTATTCTGGCAACATAATACATATCTCTTGTTATCTATCTGTATATGCAAATCTATATGTTCTATGCACAGTTCTTAGTTTTTCACATTATGTAGGGTTTCTTTGATTGTGTGTCACGTGCATCCCATAGACGGATGCCATATGGACACATTTGTGTACATCATGTGCAAGACTTAGAGACGTAACTGGCCCTTTGTGAGCCCTTGTCTAGGACGAGTCAACTGCAGGGATCCACTATACAATGTCATGGTCACATGCGTAAAGTGCTTGACATGGTCATGGTCAAGTGAAGATTGTTTATCAAAGTATAATCCTCATTTGTAAGCTTCCACATGTTACAATAGTACATAGCCTTTTGGTGAAGGGATTTAACCAAATCTTTGCCTTTTGGTAGAGAGATGGGGATCCCCAAGAGAGCATTTTGGTGAAGAGATTTGGCCAAATCTTTGCCTTTTGGTGAAGAGATGGGGACATTGCCAAGAGAGCATTTTGTACTGAACAATAGGCCCACTACAAGTTTGTGGTCAATGCCCTTCGGATTGACAAATGCTCCGCATGATGATGTGTGCTTTTAGGGACTTGATTGAAAAGTGTCTTGGATAATCTTATATTTTCAGTAGTACGATAACATGACATTAACATTGAAAAAGCGATTAAGTTGTTGGAAAGCAACGGGCTTTATGTCAATGAAAAGAAATCGGACTTTTATTTAATTGAGGTTTGTTACCTTGGATATATTATAGTGCTGATGGCATCCGAGTAGATCCCACCAAAGTGGTAGAAATCCTTAATTGAAAGATCTCAAAGTTTACATCATATGATGTACAATCGTTTGTTGAAATTTCCTAGGCATATTCCATTGACAAGTTTTTTAGCCTTCCTACAGCTCTCACAGATCTGCTCAAGGGTGTCAAGAGTCCTATGCAATACACCCACGTGGGCTGTAGGCTTTCAAGGACCTCAAGGTTGCTTTAGCTAAGCCTCCTTGTTTAGCGCTTGCCTAATGGGATGATCCATTCTAGGTTATCAGTAGTGCAAGTTACATTGCCATTAGAGCTGTTTTACAGCAGAACGGGTTATATAGTCGCTTACATGTCTCGTAAAATGATCCCTACAAGAAGAATTCCTCGATCTATGATCAGGATTGAGTACCTCCTAGGCAAGGCCAATCCAATGGTCAATGCATTAAGCATGAAAGGAACCGTTTCCTACATCCAATCCACATGGATGGATCTCATTGGTACATGATTTGATGAGATGAAGCACAAGTACGCATATTATGAGGAATTTGGTCCTCAGTGGTGGGGACATGCATTGGATGCCATAATACCATGCCATTTCTTGATATGGGATGGTTAGGTTTTCTACAAACTTCGGCTTTATGTTCTTGAAGCAATTTCGGGCACCTCTTCTCTAGCATGCCCATGATGCCATCACTGGTGGTCATAGGGGCATGAAATCAATGCTGGAGAAGATAAACAGGCAATTCTATTGGCCCAAAATGATGCGGGAGAAGATAGAGAGGCATGAAATCAATGTTGGAGAAGATAGAGAGGTAGTTCTATTGGCCTAGAATGAGGTGGGACATGTTAACTTATGTGTAGCATTGTCTGACTTCTCAAAAGGTGAAAGAGTTGTCGCATGGGAAGAAAGCATGTTTGTTACAGCACTTGTCGATTTTCAAAGGACCTTTATAAGAAGTATCTATGGATTTTGTACAAATCTTCCTCCCACTCCAGGTAAGCGAACGCAATGCCAACTTCACTAGTCATTTCTCGAGAGCCTTGTTTGATAGTTTCGGTACTATGTTGATTTTTTTCCAGTGTACTCCACCCACAAACAGACTGCCAGAGCAGGTAGAGATTTACAATTAATGGTGTTTAATGTGCTGAAGTATTATGTCCATGATGGACAAGGTAAGTCGGAGCAATATTTTCCATTCTGAAGAAGATCAACAAGGTGTTCTTGAAGTTGAAGTTACCATTGAGTTGGACCATGCATGCTGGACTATGATGTGTTTCATGTCACTTGGCTGACGCACTATGCTAGACCTCTTCCTTCATATGTCTAAGATAATTTGGAATGAGATATTATCGACAAAGCTGAAGTGATGGTTCCAGAACAAATCCTTTTGCAGCATTTTCCAGCATGGCTCCAATTGAAGAGAGCATCAGTTCCTCACAAATTTTCTAGACTGAGGGGCCCATGAAGTGGTTTGGCTTGACAAGAACTTCTTTGAAGTCGATCCGTTGACTTTATTGATGGGCCATTTGGAGGCTTGGTCAAATTAAAAAGCAAAAGGGGATGTTAGATGCAGCCTGCACTTAGGAGCCACATGGACATATTTGTACAATAGGTGTAGGACTTGGAGTGGTAATTGGCCGTTTGTGAGTCCTTCTCTGGGACGAGTCATCCACGGATCCTACACATCGTTATGGTTAGCACGTGTACAAGTCTCATACATAGTCATGGTGAAGTATGCATGTTGCGCACATGAAATGAGTGCATGTCTCACACATCTAGCTGGAGAGTGCATGTAACCCTCTAGAATGATGTAGAGGTGTATCGAGAGCATTTATTAGGCTTCTAGTTGGATGCACGGGTATATCAATCTAGGTTCAAGAGACATAGGCTTTTGCGTGACTTAGGCTTTTGCGTGACTTAGCCTTGGGCGGCTATGTGGGGCTTTTACCCAAGGGCTTCTTTATTAGGTATTCCCTTGAGGAGAATTTAGGTTATAGATGCTATAACCCCACTATGCTATGAGATGCGAGCGAGTCGACCACCATCACTAGGGCCATGCATACAAGTCGACCAACGTTTTATGGGAGTTTTGTCCTTTATTTGCCAAGGAACTTGGCTGACAATAGTGGCAGTATAGCTGATTGGAGCATATGGAGAGAATATTTTGCCCTATCCATAAATCATCTCACATTTCTACAAGTGCCAAGGATTCAAGAGCATAGACAAGGATAGTAGGAGCCAAGGGCAAGGTTAAAGGTGAAGATCAAGGGTCGCCTCTAGGCTAAGAGTCACCTCAGCCAAGTGAAGGTCTTCGGTCCTCTTTGCTATTTACAGCTAGCAGTTAGTCATGCTACTCATTCAATTAAGAAGATACACCACGGGTGGTGAAGGGTCCAGCTAGCAGTTAGTCATGCTACTCATTCAATTAAGAAGATACACCATGGGTGGTGGTGGGGACCCTTCACTACACTCTTATTCTCATTAGATTGTGCCATACATCTTCAAGAACAAAGGTGCTAAATAGTGTTTATCAAAGTATAATCCCTCATTTGTTGTAAGCTTCCGCATGTTACAAATTGGGCGGCCCCATGGCCTTGTCCCAACTTCTTGTAGTAGTGCCACCTCCCTTGTGCCTGCCTCTCCAAAAACAAAGACTCCAACACCATCACATAAACAAAGCATTGGTGGGCTTCACATACATCGGAATACAAGAGTCGTTGGCAAGGGAGGAGGTGATTCTTCACATGTATGTGGGGATTCTCCGATTGGGTGGCCAGCGGACCGCTCTCCTAGAGTTGGTGGGGACTCGTAATGGGTTGGTGGATGTGGCAGGCAATGGCACAATAAAGATGAAAATTAATGCAACACTTAGAATGACCAGCCCAAAGGAGATTGCAATTTGCAATAAATGTGTGAGCTGCAAGACATTTGCATCCCTCTTAGTAGACATACTGCTATGGATGATTCCTATCCTGTTCGCAATCTTTGGGACAGGATTGACATGGATACTTAGACCCATGATTCTGAACATAACGTGCTATCAAAGGGTCATAAAAAAAAAAAAATTCATACTATTTTCACTCATTGTTATTTCAAAATACCCAGGCTTATGGACTGTGAAGGCTAGAATCTTTCTTTTAAGGGTTGAAGCTTTCTTAAATCTGAATGCAGGGCTGGGAGAAAGCCACTTCCTCTATTGAATATTGCAAGGCTAGTAGCACATATGTATTAACTAAGCCAGCTTCAAGTTTGTAGTAATTATTAAGAAGAGATTTGTAAGGGCTAGGATATATGATATGTCTACCAACATAGCTCAAGATAGCGCATAATAATTATGTTTTCGCAATGTCCACCGTCTTGAAAAGTTGAAGCTTCCATCAGTGTGAGAAGCTGAATAGATGTACTAAAAAGGGTATACCCAATCATCTTCTCAGATGATGCATTAGAAACTGAGTTGTTTGGATCGATACTGTCAGGTCAAAATGTTGCCTCATAATAAACATTTTGCCAATGAAGATCATCTCCAATGTGAATCTATCAGGATTTGAACTGTTCAGCTTTTTGGACAAGCAATCACCAAAGAAGCGGGTGTGCAATCCATAGGCAACTTGTGTTTAGGTTTTAATAAGCATTTTCCTTTTAAGATCTTTATTAATGATCTTACCTTATATTTAAAGTGGTCAGTACATCTGTTTATGCGGTGTATCGTATCGACTAAAGCTCAGGTGTGTGCCTCAGGTCTTGAGCTTGACAAGGTGATCAAGAAATTTCTTTTAAGATCTTTCTTAATGAATTTACCTTATATTAAGCGGTCAGAACATCTGTTTATGTGGTGTATCAAGGTGAGTTGAGCTTGGCGGTGTGCCTGTGAGCATGAGCTTGTCAAAGTGATCAAGAAGATTTACCATGGAGTTAGCATCGATAGACAACATTTCTTAGAGTTGGCACGTCACCTGAATAGCTAATGCAAGTCTGTCAAAAGCCTACTCTAACCATGGTAGCTTGCGAGGAGGAACAATTAGTAGGAGCTTTTAATCCCATGTCACGTATAGGAGGAACAATCAGTAGGAGCTTTTAATCCCATGTCACGTATAGGAGGAACAATCAGTAGGAGCTTTTACTCCTGTGTCACGTATGAACCCTCCGTGTGCTCAAAGGGGATATAGTTATGAAATTCCAGAGGTTGATGGAGGTGCTGGAGATATTTGGTGAAATGATTGTTCTTGAGGATGCTAGAGGTGGGCATCACTGGAGTTGTCTATCCAAGTCGTGCTGGTGCGTAGCATCCTGGGGAATGTATGTGAAAATTCCCTCCTTTGGGTGCATGCCTACAATCAATTGAAAGCTTCCTAAGAATCTTGCCTTGCAGGCTAATGCACATATACAATGTCGTGGGAGGGTGAATGTATGTCACCCTTGGGTAGTTAGCTTGCATCCCTACACTACTAATCTAGTCCTCGTAGGTTATTGTACATTTGACTACGATTTTTTTTGTAGGTTTGGATATTGATTCTTCAGGTGTGCTATTGGTTCTAACTGTTTGTGAACACAAGAGAATGAGCACATGCTATGGTAGGTTGGAGGTGGCAATGTATAATCTTATCACCCCAAGCATTGATTGTTCTAGCATATTTAGGCGAGGTTGCAAGTGGTGCATCATTTTTAATGGGCTCTTGTGGAGTCTATGGGGGGCTATGCTTCAAGAATTTATCGTCTATTCCCTATTCCCTATCATTTGTCCTTAGGAGGGTATTTTCTTTAAACTTTTGCTCTTTAGTGTCAGAGGTCATATACACAATTGTTGCACATAGCGTTAAATTAGTGGGTGAAGGTTAGCGTTGAGACAGTTTGAACCTTCTGAAGGTGGAATGTCTCAAACTGTGCTCTAGGGGTCATGCCGCTTTGATCCACATCTTGTATATGCTCACAGGCTATTATGCTTGGGTAGTGGTTTATAAGATAAAAATATGCTAAGTTAAGGAAAATAGAAGTGTAGAATACGTGTAGACACTAAAAAGACCTCTACACTAGCATTGTAGGTGGTTGTGTAACAATAGCATGCAAGGAACACCAAAGAACCAATTTTCATGATGCTCAAAGTCCCAAGGCACACACAAAGATGTAGAAGCGAGAGGGAGAGATGGAGGAGGTAGGGGGGTAAAACACATCTCATGCAAGGGTGAAGTCTCTCTTGCAAGAAAAAATGTTTCTTATGTGGGGCTAACCATAGGAGAAAAAGAAACATGAAAAATTATATATGACAATGTGTCAACATGTAGAGGCAAGATACACAGCAATAGTATTGGAGGAAGATGAATTAAACGAGTCTAGATGCACACATGATATGTAAGTTGAGATCAACCAAGTAATATATATATATATGGTACATATAATCGTCAAACCAGGTATAAATAATGCAAGTAAATGTACATGGTTTACACATACTATACATATAGATAGTAGTATACATGTAGATGCATAGTAGCAAGAAACTAATGAGATTGGATAGATATGAGATGTAGAAATGCATGGAACATATAGAGATGAAACAAACCAAACATATAGAGATGAAACAATGCAAGTAAAAATACACGATATACATACACAACATACATGTAGATGCTAGTATTCATTTAGATGCATATGCATGGCAATATACATAGCAGTGACCCACAATTCAGTAAGAAACTCAAGAAATTGGGCAAAGTTTTCCTCATAGTCAAGTGATGCTTTTGATTTTTTATCTCGATTGTTGAATATAAGATGCCCATGGAAAAAAATCCATGCATATCAATATATTGACCAACATCACTCGTACATGGACTATGTCAAACCCTTGTGTGTGTGTGGGGGGGGGGGGGGAAGGAAAGACCTTACACAAGGTATAGTGGGGAGGTGGCACAATCCTCTCCTTAAAATTCTCTCGTTTAGATAAAGCACTTTTAGCATTGAAAGTCTATTCTCTCGTTTAGATAAGCACACTTTTAGCATTGAAAGTGGAGGATTTTGAGTGTTGGAGAGCTATGTATCTGGATAGTGGAATTGTTGCCAGTAAAGATGCGATCTATCTGCCGTTTCAGATCCAGATAGAAGTCACGGGATGGAGTCATGTGCCTGGAAGCACCACTGTCAAGAATCCATTCCCGGGTATCCTTCACGGGTGAAGCCAACTGCCTCCTTGCTCGAAGATGATGAAGCGTCAGAGTCCACCATCTCTAAGTGCACAAATGCCGGAGTCTTTGCAGCTGAGGCTGAGGAATCAGCACTCTTCCCTGTCCGCTTAGGGCACTTCCTCCAATAGTGGCCTTTCTTGCCACAATCATTACAGGATCTTTCGGCCTTCAGCTTCTCTCGTTTTGAATCAGGCTTCTTCTCAGAAGACTTCTCCGGTGAAGCCTTCCCTTTGCCCTTGTTGTTATTCCGGACTTTCGACCGTTGGCCAGTTAAGGCCTCCGAACCTCCGCTGTGAGGAGGGTTCGTGAAACGTTCCTCTTGGTCCAAGACCATTGGCACAAGCTCCTCCCAGGTAATGGTGCTGAGCCTGCCACTCATAATCAATGAGGAATAGAAAGCAGAATACTGAGGAGGCAAGTGGGACAACAAAGTGATGATGATATCTCTTTCCCAGCTTGTAGGACTTCTTGCTGAAGGGCCTACAGCTTGTTAATGTGTTCCCGCACCGTTGAGGACTTTGCAGGGTTCATAACCCGCATCTGCACTTCCAAGGAGATTCGTTTCATGGGTGATACCGTGTTATACAAAGAAGCCAAATGCTCCCATATGCCTCTCACCAGCATCATGTGCTTTACATGATTGATCACTTGTGGTGTGCAGTTGAGGAAAATAAATGACCGGATCTTCGCGTTGACATGATCCCACATGTGTGCCTGTGCCTCTCGGTCCTTCCTCGTCGACAGTAACTTCCCTTCCTCTGCTTCCGGCCGTGGAACCCCGATGATGATGAAATCAGCAAGGTCATATGACTCCAACACAGACTCCATCATCACCTTCCAGATGCCGTAATTGGACCCGTCCAACTGACGATCCACTGGGAACGTGGGGAGAGTCGGAATCTTCATGTGCTTCTCAGCCATCTCTAGTAAATCTGGCATCGCGGGGAAAAAAATCTGTAAAACCTGCAAGTGGCTGTGCTATTCCACAGCTCGCAGCCAGGTGCTGATTGCAGGAGGACGGGGGCCGAGTTTTGAGCTGACCAGATCAGTCCGTCAGAACCGTTGGCGATTCTCAAGTGCACTGAGAATCGGCTCAATCATTGCAAGCTGGTTTGGTTACATGGCGAGCTGGATGAAAAAATGTGTATGGTCCAACCTTCTTTCTACTAATCTAGCCAACATCCTACTCTCTGCCTTCATGCATCAGCCTACTCTCTCCCTTCATGCATCAGCCTAGGATTCCACATTAGCAGGCACTTAAGCGACAGATGCGTTACCTACAGCATACAATACACTACTTCCTGGTGTATGAGCTACCTCAACATCTATCCAGCCTCCTTTAATGGGTTGGAATGCCGATTGGAGGACACAAGGAAGTCTACTAAAAACGACCTTACTAATAATTTTTTTGATTTACATACAAACTTATGATGAGAAGTCATACATAAATAACTAGCCTATTCTGGCAACATAATACATATCTCTTGTTATCTATCTGTATAATGCAAATCTATATGTTCTATGCACAGTTCTTAGTTTTTCACATTATGTAGGGTTTCTTCGATTGTGTGTCACGTGCATCCCATAGTCGGATGCCATATGGACACATTTGTGTACATCATGTGCAAGACTTAGAGACGTAACTGGCCCTTTGTGAGCCCTTGTCTAGGACGAGTCAATTGCAGGGATCCACTATACAATGTCATGGTCACATGCGTAAAGTGCTTGACATGGTCATGGTCAAGTGAAGATTGTTTATCAAAGTATAATCCTCATTTGTAAGCTTCCACATGTTACAATAGTACATAGCCTTTTGGTGAAGGGATATAACCAAATCTTTGCCTTTTGGTAGAGAGATGGGGACATCCCCAAGAGAGCATTTTGGTGAAGAGATTTGGCCAAATCTTTGCCTTTTGGTGAAGAGATGGGGACATTGCCAAGAGAGCATTTTGTACTGAACAATAGGCCCACTACAAGTTTGTGGTCAATGCCCTTCGGATTGACAAATGCTCCGCATGATGATGTGTGCTTTTAGGGACTTGATTGAAAAGTGTGTCTTGGATAATCTTATATTTTCAGCAGTACAGTAACACGACATTAACATTGAAAAAGCGATTAAGTTGTTGGAAAGCAACGGGCTTTATGTCAATGAAAAGAAATCGGACTTTTATTTAATTGAGGTTTGTTACGTTGGATATATTATAGTGCTGATGGAATCCGAGTAGATCCCACCAAAGTGGTAGAAATCCTTAATTGAAAGATCTCAAAGTTTACATCATATGATGTACAGTCGTTTGTCGAAATTTCCTAGGCATATTCCATTGACTAGTTTTTTAGCCTTCCTATAGCTCTCACAGATCTGCTCAAGGGTGTCAAGAGTCCTAGGCAATACACCCACGTGGGCTGTAGGCTTTCAAGGACCTCAAGGTTGCTTTAGCTGAGCTCCTTGTTTAGCGCTTGCCTAATGGGATGATCCATGCTAGGTTATCACCTGTGCAAGTTACATTGCCATTAGAGCTATTTTACAGCAGAACGGGTTATATAGTTGCTTACATGTCTCGTAAAATGATCCCTACAAAGAAGAATTCCTCGGTCTATGATCAGGATTGAGTACCTCCTAGGCAAGGCCAATCCAATGGTCAATGCATTAAGCATGAAAGGAACCGTTTCCTACATCCAATCCACATGGATGGATCTTATTGGTACATGATTTGATGAGATGAAGCACAAGTACGCATATAATGAGGAATTTGGTCCTCAGTGGTGGGGACATGCATTGGATGCCATAATACCATGCCATTTCTTGATATGGGATGGTTAGGTTTTCTACAAACTTCAACTTTGTGCTCTTGAAGCAATTTTGGGAGTCGAATCTGTGCTAGTAGCAGGTATTTTTAACCAAGATGTTTGAGTTGTAGGGTCACCTAGAGGAGGGAAAGAAGTGCCTAAGAACGCTTGAGCAATGATGTTCCATGTGAGGAGAATGATGTTCCATGTGAGAAGAATGAGGGGGGTGTCGAATCTGTGCTAGTAGCAGGTATTTTTAACCAAGATGTTTGAGTTGTAGGGTCACCTAGAGGAGGGAAAGAAGTGCCTAAGAACGCTTGAGCAATGATGTTCCATTTGAGGAGAATGAGCAGTTGAAAATTTAGTCCACAAGAAGAGTGTGAGGATAAGGTTGAGATTAGTGGGTTAATTAGCATTAATGAGCATGAGTTAAGCTAATAGATTTGAGAGAGGGATGAACTAAGCTCATAATGGAGAGGCTCATGAGGAGAGGGGAGACTCTGATACCATGTTAAGAATCATGGTGGCCTAGGCAATGGCTATGGAAGCTTGCTAACCCTAAATGCATAAACACAGTTAACCTAATCTATGGTGGTGGGTCATACCTAGATGAACATGTCATGGTGTGTGTGTACAATAACTAAGAATTGCACTTAAGCTAATTAGGTTGCAATATGGATTAACTTGTACTTATAGAGAAGCTTAAGATGCTTGTGTTTTTTTCATTGCTTGAAATGACCCCTTTTTATATGGGTGAGTACAACATTGACTTTGCTAGTTCATGTGGGATAATTGAGCTTTGCTCATGTATAGCTTACTCAACTCACCCCCTACCAACTCTTGTGCTTAATGGTACCACATTTGTCAACAAAGAGCTCAATGCAATTGCATAGACCTCAATGCGTAAGATAGAGCTCTTATGAAAATGCATAGAGCTCTCTACATTTGTATAAGGGCTCTACCTTTATGTGTAGATTTCAAAGAGAACTCTATGCATAAGATAGAGCCCCTATGCAAATGCATAGAGCTCTGTGCAAAGATAGAGCCCCTATGCAAATGCATAGAGCTCTGTGCATATGCATAAGGGCTCTATCTTGTGCATAGACCTCTTTTTGGAGAGAGTATGCAAATAACATTTTCTTATTATGTTCTCTTTCCTTCTTATAAGTCATCACTTTGTTTTGGTTTTGATTTGATTAGATGTTCACTTACTGGCTTTCCATCCTCTTGTGATAAGCTTTAAACCTAGCACTTTGCTTTGGTTTTTCTTCGATTAGGTATTCACTTATTGACTTTCCATTCTCTTATTGATAAGCTTTAAACCTAACACTCTTTTTTTTTGTAATGCCACACCCCGGAGTGCTATAGGAGTTTTTTTTTCACATGCATGAGAGATTTGGTTTGTAAGAGATCTATGCATTTGCTTAAGGGTTCTACCTTATGCATAGAGCTCAAAGAGAGCTCTATTCATAAGGTAAGAGACCTTTTGCAAAGGGGCATAAAGTCCTTATGTAAATGCATAGAGCTCTTTACATTTGCATAAGGGCTCTATCTTATGAAAATGCATAGAGCTCTATGCATTTGCATAAGGGCTCTATCTTATGAAAATGCATAGAGCTCTATGCATTTACATAAGGGATCTATCTTATGCATATACCTCTCTTTGTGAAGAGTATGTAAATAAGGGATCTATCTTATGCATAGACCTCTGTTTGAAGATTATGTAAATAAAATTATCTTATTATGTTCTCTTTTCTTCTAGGTTGTCACTTTGCTTCAGTTAAGTCTTCACTTTATCAGCTCTTGAAGAGTAAGTAAATAAAATTATCTTGTTATGTTCTCTTTTATTCTAGGTCATCACTTTGCTTCGGTTAAGTCTTCACTTATTGGCTCTTGATTGTCTTACGGCATTAAGGTTTAAACTTAAAGCTCTCTGTTCTTAATGCCACACCCCCTAGTGCTATGGGAGCTCTTTTTTCCTTAATGCCACACCCCTCGGTGCTTATGCATAGACCTCTCTTTGAAGAGTATGTAAATAAGGGATCTATTTTATGCATGGACATCTTTTTGAAGAGTATGTATATAAAATTATCTTGTTATGTTCTCTTTTCTTCTAGTCGTCACTTTGCTTCGATTAAGTCTTTACTTATTGACTATTGATTATCTTACGATAATCTATAAACCCAAAGCTCTTTTTTTTTCTTATGCATAGATCTCTCTTTGAGTTAGCTTGTTATGTTCTCTTTTCTTCTAGGTCATAGCACTTTGCTTCAGTTAAGTCTTCACTTATCGGCCCTTGATTATCTTACACAAGTAAGCTCTAAACCCAATGCCCTTTTTTCTAGGTCATCACTTTGCTTCGATTAAGTCTTCACTTATCGACACTTGATTATCTTATGGTAAGATCTAAACCCAAAGCTCTTAATGCCACACCCCCTGGTGCTATGGGATTTGTTTTTCACATGAATGAGAGCTCTCATTTGTAAGATATCTATGCATAAGGGTTCTACCTTATACATAGAGCTCAAAGAGACTTATATGCATAAAGTAGAGCCCTTATGCAAATGTGTAGTGCTTAATATGTTTGCATAAGGGCTCTACCTTATTTGTATGAGTCCTTATTCAAATGCATAGAGCTCTCTACATTTGTATGAGGGCTCACCTTATGTATATAGCTTAAAGAGATCTCTATGCATAAGATAGAGCCTTTATGAAAATGCATAAAGCTCTATGCATTTGATTAAGTGATCTATCTTATGTATAGACATCTTTTTGAAGAGTATGCAAATAATATTATCTTGTTATGTTCTCTCCTTTCTCCTTATAGGTCATCCCTTTGCCTTTGTTAGTCTTTACTTACTAGATCTCCATTGTCTTTTCTTCTTGTTGTAGGTCATCACTCTTCTTTGGTTATGTCTTCACTTACCGGCTCTCCATTCTCACAGTAAACTCTAAACCCAATAATCTTTTTAAAATATGCTACATTCCAAAGATTTTTCTTTTCACAATCATGAGAGCTCTCATGGAAATTCATTGAGCTCTATGCATTTACGTAAGGGCTCTTACCTTATGCATAGAGCTCTCTTTGAGCTCTATGCATTTGCATAAGGGCTCTACCTTATGCATAGAGATCTATGCATAAGGTAAAGTCCTTACTCATAGAGCACTTATGCATAAAGCTCTATTTTATGCATAGAGCTCCATACGTTTGCATAAGGTCTCTAGCTTATGCATGCAACTCTATGCATAAGGTAGATTCCTTATGCATATAGCTCTATGCATAAGGCGGAGTCCTTATGCATATAGCTCTACGCATAAGTTAGAGTCATTACACATAGAGAATGCATTCTCTCTTATGCCAGAGCCTTTATGCAAGAGAATACATAAAGGATAAGAGCTCTTATACATAAGGCCTATACATAAGAGCTCTTATGCATATGCTCCATGCAAGATCTCTCTTATACATCTAGACTGATGAGGTTAACCTAAAAAAAATTATGTTTCTAGATGTGACCATGGGGCTTCTCTCTATTTGTACTCAGAGGATGATCCAGACCTAAATTGGGTATGCAAATCCACATGTTTACACATTAAGCTTAATGTTTACACATTAAGCTTCTTATGTATGTCTGAATGTTAACATTTTTAGTGGTGGGGAAATCTTAGAGAGTCCTCGTCGAGTGCCAATCCTCCCACCATACCAGAGGATGATGTGGATCTACATACTATGAGACGACACAAAATGCTTAGGTTTGATTAAGATAAAGATACAGAGGAGAGTATCGGTCGGGCTTATCCTTCTCACTCTTGCCTCCCTACGTACCTGACTTCTATTCCATAGAAACCTTTTTTTCCTAGCCTTAACCCCACCACTCTTCCTTCCCCGCTCACCTCCACTATGTCAATCCCTCTCCCTTTTGGTCCTCCAATAGTCGCACACTGATGCCTCTCTCCTCTCATCCTCCCACTTCTTGTAAGACCCCGCTTACATCTACTCAACATACACCTCTTACGTTTTCTCAACATACCCCTCTTCAAGAGGGTAGTGGCTCTCAATGTGGTTCTACCTCTCCCGTTGTCACCTCAAGAAGGGTAATCCGAGTGGTGGATGCCTTGGTTCATTTTTGGATCGTCTTCATCTAGTTGTGGTGGGAATGACACCTTGCCTAATATAATTAACAAGCAAGAATTCAGGCTTCAATTGTCTCTTATGGGCTTCTCTCATTATCGAGGCAAGTTGATGCATTGCGAATTATTGGGACCACCAAATAAATTATGGTGACTTTGTCTCCCAAGATTTGAGAAAATTTCCTCAATGATTTGTTTGGCTATATTAATACGATTATCTTGATTTTGTTGGTTGGCCTCCAGATCTAGAAATGTTAGCTCCAAATTGTTACGTTCTCATGTTAACACAATAATACACAATAACTTCAAACCACTTATGAATCTTCAATATTACCATATCACTTATGAATCTTCATATTATAAAGACAAAGACAATACATCTTATCACAATGACAAAGATAACACCCATTTCACAACGATAAAGACGATACAACTTTTGAATATATATTTCATTTCATATAGATATTCATATAGATATGAGTCACGTGAAATTTCATATAGATATATATTTCATTTCATATAGATATATATTTCATTTCATATAGATATGAGTCACGTGAAATTTCATGTAGATCATAAAGTTTACAATTAGTCATCATCAGGATGAAAGGCTAGTTGTACAAATAGAAATTTGTATCCATGGACGCTTGTTTAAATCCTTGTCCATGGCTCGGTTGGCTACTTTTCCAAGTTGATTAATAAAATATATATGAGCCAGATTTTCAGATGAGACAAAATGAAGAAGTCTCTTGACTTGATAGTCGATGGATTAGAACTCTTGACGACAATCAAAAGGAGGGACAGTGTGCAAACGCATTCTGGCACACCACATGCTTAAGATTGCTTTGATATTGAGGCTTTGTATCCAAGCTATTATCTCTTATGGCTAGATATGTCTTCTATTTGTGCTCATATCCTAGTTAATCACACTGATGTAAACATTTTTAGATTTCTCTGAAAAATGTAATACGAGATTTTTGCCATGCATTGTGAAGAACACCCTTTTCATGCACAACATGCACCTGCTCATAAGAAGGCAGAGCAGAGATCCAATCAAGGCAGCTAGGGAGACTCTCCCTAGGTGCAAAAAAGTACAAATAACTAAGAGGCTATATCATACAATAGGAGGGGAAAAAATCCAAACAGGTGGCCTATAGTGCCAGAGCAGGGGGTACCTGCATCGTGTAGGGTATAGAAAGGGCCGCTGCACCACAAGTGGTGTGGAAGGCCTGGCACCGCAAGATCGCTCGATTCGAGTCGCCCCGGATGCAGTCATACTGTCCTCGCAGGATGTGAATCAACTCCTGCCAGATAGCCCGAACAGTCTTTGCTGGTGGCTCTAGTCTCCCCTCAAAGGTTCTGAAACAACGGGCTCTCCAGGTGAACCATATGGTGAGGCTGCTGAGGAGCTCCCGTCGTAAATCCCTCTCCTGTGTCCAGCCCCGACAAACGAGAAATCCGGTGAAGGAACAAAGGCGAGGCTGGCCCCTAATGAATCTGATGACCTGGCTAACCTGCTCCGTCCGGTATCCCAGAGCTAGCCCTAACGAAGTCGACCAAGCAGTGGCTCCCCACGTATACATGCCCTCTGGAGAGAGGGGGGCCAAAATGCGTAGCATCCTCAGCCAAATCTGCTGTGCGCCTGTGGGCAGTCCCATAGGCAATGTGTCTGTGTCTCCAATGGGTGGCCGCATCGGACGCAGGCCAGCGGCGGAAGGCCACTGTAGACAAGCCAGGTGCCAACTGCAGAGCCCCTGTGGGCAACCAGCCATTGGAAAGCCGAGATCTTGCGTGCCTATCCCAGAGCCTAGTCCAAAAATCCTCCAGGAACTCCTGTGAGAGTCCCTGTAGTAGCCGCCAATGCTCCGATGCAGCTAGAGAGACCATCCTCCTCGCACTCAAAATATGCCTCCCCAACCGAACAGTGTACTGGAAAAAGGTGATCTCTGTGGCCTTGGGGGACGCATAAGGATCATGACACTCGTACTCGCTAGGGTCCCACTAGAGCTGGGCTAAGGGGCACGCAGCATATGCCCATATGTGCCAATCAGAGTCAAAATATGTAGGGTCTAGATCAATATGCCACTTCCGAGAAGCGGCGGCCACTACCCGTATGCTCTGAAAGATGTACTCTACAACCAAAGGCGAATCCGCCTCCACTCTCTGAAGTCTGCCCTCATCCTGTATCTCATAGTAGAGGCATCTACCATCCTCAGTGCAAGCTCTGACAGCAATCAGGATCTCCGTGTAAAGGCTCCCATCCGCCGTGGGGCCGTTGGCTCGAAAGGCGTGAACCACTCCTCAGTGAGTGCCTCTTGAATGTCATCCCTCATAATCAGCCCCCCTCTGAAGTGACTCAGCCTCTCCACTTGGCGGGAGACTGCAAAAGGCCTGCCAATCTCCAAATTTTGTGCTGGGCCTACCGCCAATGGTCCCTAGGCTAGACGAGGCCGAGAACCCAGCATATGACCCTGCTCTGTGTGTACCGCGGGGCTCCAGATGAGCGGCTGTCTGGCCCGCTCCTCATCACAAGTGGGAGGTCTCTGAGAGAAAGCCCCAGTCTCAGCAACTCCCAAGCTCGTAGGATGCTCAAGGCAAATCTGTCCTCCCATCCTCTACTAAGGCCTGTCCTCCTCATCTCTATGAAGATCCACCGTATCTCTGGTGCCCGCTAGGGGAGCTCTAGCCTGCAAGCCGGTGAAAAAGAAGCTCCTTCCAGGCTCCTTCCATGCTCAGCGCCTAGAAGCAGCCCCAAACAATAAGCTTCCCCAACAAGGCTCTACTCTGATCAGCTGGATCTATAATGCCCAAGCCCCCCTGGGCCAGTGGAAGAGTAATAACTGCCCAAGCAACCTTAGCCCGGGCCGGCTGACCATCCCGCCCAGACTAAAGAAAGTTCCTGATCAGTCTCTGTAGTACCTGGCTGATGCAAGAGCTCGAGAAGATCCAGCAAGACGTGATGTACCACATAGTCACTAAAAGCACCACCCTCCCAGCCAAGGATAGCCGAGCTGTACTCTAATATAAAAGCTTCTTCCGAATGCTCAGAAGAAGCGAGGCGATCTGCTGCTCAGGTGACAAATCAAGTCTAATCTGGCATCCCAGATACCACACTGCTGTGCCGAGAGGAATCCATCTAAAACCCGGGTCTGGGCTCCATGCCGGAGCGAGAGCGCTACTGATCCAAAAAGCCACTGTCGTGCACATACGATCTGTGACCCTCCTCTGTACATGGGCCCACGCAGTATGTCTGTAGGCATCACGTGCCTCCGTGGGCTGGCTCTGCAGGTCTCTATAGAACTCAGTGGCAATAGCTCTAATCTCCCCGGGCTCAGTGGTGGCTAACGATCCGTCCTGTCTCTCCTGAGCTGGCGTACTCCTGCTCGAGCATGGCGGGGTGGTCCGGTGATCTCAAAAAACTCCCCAGTCACTCTATCACCAAGCTGCGTCCACTGAGAGGCCTGGCGATGATAGTAGAACTCGTGTCTCTGCTCCTTTGCCTCTCTAACCTCATGGCATGCCTGGCTCAGCTGGGACGCCACCCACTCACATGTAGGCAGCTGCTCCTGAAGACACTGGAGCGAAGCAAGGCTACATCTCAAGCGACGCTCCCGCTCTCGTGTCTCTCCCAGTCGTGTCAAGGCTATAGCGTGCAAAAAAGAGCTGAGCTCGATGAGTCCCTGGGCACACTGGCTTGCTGCATCCAAGTCAGAGCTCTGGCTATCATGCCATATCGTCTCAATGTCCTCAAAAAGACTGGGATCTGTAAGTATCCTCTCTGGGATCCTCAACTGCAAGCTGGTCTCCCGTGTCCTCTCCTCAAGTGTCAAAATAATTGGCACATGGTCTGAAAAAAGAGGTGCCAGAGCAAGAATGCCAATGGAGCCACCACACTCCCCGAACCTGTTGCCCACATAGAAGCGATCAATCCGTGATAGATTAGTCCCTCCCTATCAGCGATCCAAACGAGAGAAACTAAGACTGTCCTGAGATCGGGAGAACGCCTCATGCTGCCATGCATCAGTGATTTGCAGTGTCATACAAAATCGCTCCCAAGATGCAAGCTCCGTTCCGTGCACTGTAACATGACTACCTCCCACCCTATCGCTCGGGTCCTCAAGCATGTTGAAGTCTCCCCCGACACACCAATGTGCGGGGCCTCGGGCAATGCATCTGGTAACAAGGGTCCAGAACTCTGCTCTGGCACTAGCATGGTTGGGCGCATAGACATTGAGCACACCAAAGTGCTCATCGTGCATCCCCAGAATAACATACTGCGCTCTACCAGGCACAATGACCCCGCGATCCACAATGGCCTGCCCCGCCATACCTCCACAATGACCATACATACTCCTCCTCCCTGCCCACCACACCCAAGGGGCCAAAACCTGCAGACCAAAATGTGTCCCATCTACCAGGCATCACCGAACCATATCTCTGAATCCTGCTCTCACACTCAAATGGTGCTCCTGCAACATTAGAATATCAATACTGCCCCCAACTAGGCATCTCTGAAGCTCCTGCCTCAAGCAACCACGATACCGTACATAGTGTGCGCCGCCAAGGCCCTGTACATTCCATGAGATGATCCTCATGGATGACCTGCTGAGGTGGAGGCTGTCTCAGCCATACAGCGGGCCTTCGTAAGCGGCTTGGATGGAGAGTAATCCCCATCCGAGCGGCTACGAATCTGCCCACCCGGTGTGCTGCAAGAGTCTCGGACCAGGCACCTGTGGCTATGTCCCATAGCGACTACCTCCCGCTCGGAGAGAGAAACCTCATGTATGCATACATAGTCAGGGTCTCGTGCTAGGTCTGCCACTATGCGAACCACCAAACGTCGATTCTCGGAGGCATCCGCACTCCCGGTATCAAAGAAATGTGCCAACTCCTAGAGTCGGCCTATCACGTCTGTCATCTCCAAATCGCTGTCATGGTGAGAAAACTCAACTGCCCGAGTCTTCAAAATACTAAGAGAGCGAGATCCAGAGTCCACCACTACCGGTCGCTATAGTGCCGCAGAGAGGGAAGGAGAAGGCAACCCTGAATCAAGTGCCTCCTCCCCTCGGGACGAAGGTATCACCACATGAACTCTGATGGGTGGTGCTGGCTCATGGGGGCCCTCCACTCCAAAAAGGCATGTAAAATGAGTAGCAGAAAGCCTCCGAGCGCTGTCTAGTGTCAAGACTACTCAGCCGACTGCGGATAGAGGATATCCGTGAAGCAGGAATCGGCATGGTAGGTCTCCTCTACGGTGCTCGAGCAAGGTCGGTGCTCAGTGCCCGCCGGACTGCAAGTGAGCGCCAGGGTACTGCCAGTGCCTCCCGAGGAGCCTGAGGCGAGCGGAGGGGGAGGAGGGGGGGGAGAAGGGGGTGGGGAAGGAGTTGCTGAAAAGGCGGGAGCGGGAACGGGAGGAGGCGAAGGTGGAAGCGAGGCAGGAGGGGGGGAGGGGGGGTGGGGGCGAAGGGGGGTGCTGGCATCTCCTGATCCTCATTCTGCGCTGGGGTCTCCTCCTAGAGGGGAGCAAAGCTTTTCTTCACTAGAACCCAGTGATGCTGAGGCTGTGACTGCTGCCTCGATCTCTAGGCATGGGCATGCTGCTGTGGCTGTCTCCCTCGTCGATGACGCCCCTGTCCAGGCTGCCATCTGTGGGCGGCGGGCCATCGGGGGTCTGCTTCTACTGCGGAGAAGGTCGGGGTCTCCTGCGAGGGCAAGCCTTGGCCAGGTGGCCGACCTGCCTGCATATAAAACACTGGTTTGGGAGCCCCGAAAACTCCACTCTCTGATCGATCCATCCCCCCCTATCCTAGGTAACTGAATGACCTTCGGAAGGGAGGAGATGTCAGGAACCAAAACTCTGACCGAAGGCAAGACCGACGGCAAGCCAGCTGCTCCACCACTGAAGCTGCTGTGGGGCCAATCTCAAGCACCGAGCCCACCAATGATCCTATCCTAGAAAGGAGCGGAAGGTACTCACAGCAAAGTCCAGGAAAGCAAACTGTGACATGGAATAGGCGCTCTCCCTGCTCGGCCGCTGGGGCTGGGTCGAAACCATTGGGTCGAAACCATGCTGCCAAGGTTTGAAGAAGGCCCGAGCACCCTTGATGTCAAGGGGACTCATGGCTAGGACCTGGGCCACGCTCTGGGATGTCTCGAACTCAATCTGGTAGTGTCCGTGGCCCAGTAATTGAACGTCCAGGATCTTGCCCACATCTGCAAAGAAGGCGGCGGGCCTGGAGAAGATCCCAGATCTCCCCTCTGCTGGGGCAAGTGCCAACTAGACCCCTCATCATCTCCTAACCATCAATGGTCACAACTACGACCCTTTCCAGCATCTAAGTTGGGGTTACCATTAAAGAATTGTGCACCAATGGCTTCTCCTCATAATGGGGGCCGTACAAATGTGCACCATACATCAATGTGAGATACATGCTGAGAGGCGGGCATTGAACGTATACTAATAGTGCTACTTGTCTATATGATAATACATGCAAGATAACGATCGTCCTTGCCAGGTGGCATTCGTTAATTCGACTGATTATATCACCTTGATCATTACATCAATGACATGTTACCATGTGATAGTCTTTGGCCGTATGCTCATTTATTGAGAAATGTAGTGATATTACCCACTACACCTTGAGACATCATTTTGCTCTATTTCACGTGCACTTTTCGCCCCTTTTTGCCTGCTCTTCCCTTGGTATTTTGATTATTCTATCTGTTTTGTTCATCTTCGAATACTTGATCTCACAGATATCATGTTGCACTCGTGTTTTGACCTTTCCTCACTAGCTCCTTGAAATGTGACTTTGCACTTGCGTTTATGAATTGAAAATTTACTTTCGCGCTCTCTCTAAAGGATGCAATCACATCTTATGGCTTTTAGTCTCTTTATTGCAAGTGATATCAAAACTTCTTTAGGCTTTTAATTTAAGGCTATTGTCATGTATGCTTCAATACAAAGCAATACCGTTGTTTCACTTATATAGGCTCTTGTCTATCGTGTTGTTATGCATCACTGAGATATAGTCAAAGCAAATGAAATCAATATATATATTCTCTTGATCATCAATGCAAACTGATAATATTATTTTATGTATTCAGATTCGTCTATATTGTGTTGTTATGCATCCTTGTAAGGCTCACTTTTCGGTCAACTCGTTCTTAAATATAGATTCACGTTTTCATCTCATTAATGTAATACAAAGCGATACTATTGTTTCATTTATATAGGTTGGTCCATATCACATTGTTATGCATCCCTGTAAGGCTCCCTTCTCAGTCAACTTGTTCTTAAATATAGATACATGTTTTCTTCTCATCATTAATAATGCAATGTAAAGTGATACTATTATTTCATTTATATAGTTTTTCCCATATCATGTTGTTATGCATCCTAAGTGAGGCTCCCTTCTTGGTCAACATATTCTTAAATATAGACACATGTTTTTGCCTCATCAACAATATTGTTGTTTTATTTATATAGGTTCATCCATATCACATTGTTATACACCCCTGCGAGGCTTCCTTCTTGGTCAATGAGTAACCTTCTCTAGTATCTGAATGAATCTCACAATAATAAGGTAAACCACAAAATTTCTTCAAAAGAAAGAAATTTAAAAGTTCAGTTGGCATGAAAAACCAGTAAGTCAGTTTGGTTTTTTCACGCCAAAGAAACCTACTTTATTTGCTCCATTACATCTTCCTAATCACAATTATGCATTTCTCATCCACTTCAATGACCAAAACTCGAACGTGAATATTTTAAGATATTCACGCCAGTCTGGCTTTTCATGCTAAGAGGAAGTCTTTGGACACAAGTGATTTTTTTTAAAAAATCATGCGTGAATATGCCACCTTAGTTATTCATGCCATACTAATCATAAGCATTACATGATCACTTAACCTCCATCCACCATCTAAATGACATGTAATGCATACTAATCATATGCATTACATGATCACCGAACCTCCATCCACCATCTGAATGATATGTCAATAACATACATGAAAAGGATCCAAACTATGCAAATTTTTAGACGTGAATATCTCAAGTTTTCATGACTAAAAATTAATTTAATTTTTCACGCTAAGATTTATGCACCCTACTCTCTCTCTCTCTCTCTCTCTCTCTCTCTCTCTCTCTCTCTCTCCACAAGACAAGAGCAAGTAGACAAGCAAGACTCAAGGGGGATTGTGTCTTTTCATTATGAGAAAGTTGCTTAGATACAACTAGCTCTTATTCACACTTGGGCACCCAAACTTTATCCTAATCTATTAAGCTTGGTCATTTTCCAACTTCCTCATAATATATATAACATTTATAGTGTCATTTACATAACACTTATTTGGCTACTCTAGTGTGTAATGAGAAGGGCTTCTTTAAGCCTAAAATGGGGTTAAAATCTCCCATACATGATGATGCATATTCTATCCTTAGAACATGTTAAGGCCTAAAGGGTCTTATAAGAAAAAGTACAATGGGAAGATAGATAAAAAAACAAAGTGCAATAAACAATGCAATAGATAGAGAATTTAAAAATTATGAGACAAGTACAATTTGATGCTGTTGTCCACCCGTGCGCTCTCAAGTAGAGCTTAGATGACAATCTAGATAGGCTGTGGATGGAGGAAGTACTAAGTGTGGAGGGTATGGATACTCACAAAAATTGGATACTTAAGCTTGTGATAATATATAGTGCTACAAGTGGTGTGGTAGACATGTATACAACGTAGACAATTACACAGTATAGATGCGATCATTGCTAACATATCCATGTTTTTCTTCTCCACACTATGTAGCTCTTGTTTTAGCACAGTTTCCTTAACTTTGTGTTAGTGTAGAACATTTGCACCAAGTTCTACCATGTAACTGTTGGAGTGTTGGCACCCTGTATGTGTCTTATCATTGTGTCTGTGACACGAATTGAAAGACAATACATGGCTTTCCTTGCACCCTCGTTTTCCAGTCCTTGAATGCCTTTACATCTGGAGTGACATTCTCTTCAAAAGAAACTCTGGAGGCTCCTCATTGTCCCCTTCAACATATTCCCAAAATCCTTTACCCATTAGGAAATTGGTTATTCTGAACTTCCAAGCATGGAAGTTGTTCTTTTTCTGCTTCTCACTGATAAACGCGGCCAATCATCCACCATCGCCCACTAATAATGAACTTAGGTATCCTAAGGAATATTCCTAGAATAATATTCATATGTCAGGCCGAGGGCTCGTGCCTCGAACCCTCGACTAGGGGGCCCGTTAGCCCCTTGGAACACCCAAGCTGAGGCGCTGCCCTAGGCCCCAACTAATGCTCGCACCATCTCCTAACTATCAATGATCTCGGCATCTAAGCTAGGGTTCCCACCAAAGACATGTGCACCAACGGCTTCTCTTCATAATGGGAGCCTTTACAAATGTGCACCAAACGTAGATGTGAGATACATACTGAGTGGGGGGCATTGAGTATACTAATAGCCCTATCACCAAAGCTTAAATCTATAATGGTTTCTACATGATTAGAGCTTGCACAAAGTGCATCTGAAATAAGGGTGAGGTGTTTATCACATCTTCAAAAGTAACATACATGTAACCCTCGTAGATATCGTAGTAGACAATGATAATAATAAAAAATGATCTACTCCTTTGGACCCCTATTCATATCAAAATACAACACTTCTTTATCAATATTTTCCATTGTTTCCTTTTTAGAGCTTGAGGAGGCAATATGAGAGTGGCCACAACTGGATCAAGAATCCTCCTCCACGCATCCAAAAGAGAATTCCCCCCTTTCTTCTGACTTTCTATGCAATCAAACGTTGCTAGCTCAAATGTTGGAAAGTTGAACTAGGCATGGGAGTCTTTCCTTTTTTCTGTTGCAATGCTAATGGGGTGAACTGCCTTTTGATTGGCGTGTATAAGGGGTCCACCCATTACATCAATATTGCCATGTATATGCTACCATATTCTAGAATTGTGAGAAACCCTTCCACCATTCTAGTTGTATGCCAAAATCTTCAATCTTGGCATTTGTTTCATCTGTCTCTATCTTTAAATACCCACCTCTTGTTTCAACGGGGTGCTCCATCTTCCACCTTTGGTAACTGTATGTAGTCATGTAGGTTACAAGGTTAATCCCTAGCAAAATCTATGAGCTTTATAGATAGACTACCACATTTTCCTAGAGAGTGTCCTCCCCTACCCATTGTCATCTAACTTTTCCATTCTAACATGTGTGCTCTCATTAGATATGACACATATGGCAAGCTATGACGAGGAGCAGTACTATGTATGCTTTTAGAAAGAGCCATGTTGTTGGATTAAAAGGTGTGACCTACATGAGCACCTTGAAAAGATTAAGAACTGGATTGCCCACTCTTATTAGGTCTTCATAACCTGTGACATATAGCGACACCAAGAAATCTTCATTAAAATAATCTTCAGGTTATTGGAAAGGTTGAGGGTTCACCTTAGTGTAGCTTGCTTGTTGTCAGCTTTAGGGCCGCAGCTTTAGGGCCGATGGCTCCTTGGGAGCAAGAGTGTCAATGGAAAAATCATGATGTAGAGAAAATCCTTTAAGTTAGTAGGTTCCTCATAGTGGGTTCATGTGCTAGCTCATGAGATGGGAGAAGCTTTAACAGAGAGAGATCTATTAAGTGGATATTTATAAGAATAAGAATTTTCTCCCTCCTTATCTCATCAAGAGTTGGGAGTCGACAAGGTTTAGTGGTATTTATGAAGGTATTAATTTCTAATTACTCTTCATGCATTGTAATAACAAGATAGTCAATATTTTGAGTGAGAAATCATATACCACATATATCAAAATTTATTATAGATGCTTGTAGGTTTTATGATAAAGCTTGTAGGTTTTATGATAAAGCTTTAAGATACCATAAGGGTGGTATAGGGTACCATAAAGCTTTAAGATACCATAAGGGTGGTATAGGGTAATCTCATGAAGGCTTAGGTACTTGTAGGTATCATCCACCCCTAGGTTTAGAACCAAGAAAAGGAGTTAGTGAGAGTCTCAAAACTAGCAGGGGTGGAGGAAAGGTTTGGAGGAATAAAGAGATCTAGTAATTCTTCCCTGTCATCCAAAATTATGGAGTTCATCAATACTCTATGCCATGACCTAAAGCTGAGTACTATAGAGTGTAGGACATTGATATACATGGCCATATATAGTATTTAAGATATATATCATTATAAAAAATGGCCATTTTTATGGTAGGGTTAGCATCCCTATCATAATTTTGTTGGATCAAGGCAAGATCCCCCCAGTTAGATCCTCACTAATGCTTATATCAAATTGTAAGAAAGAGAGGGAATGTACTATCATATGAGATCCTTAACAATGAAATCATTGTATTTGCGGCCTCTGAGTTGTTGCATTCATGTCTCTCCCCTTCCATTGAATAGAGGTTTGAAACATGGGCATTGGCATTGCTCCTTGCATAACATAAAAATTGGGCACAATATCCTGCGTAGCTCCTCACATAATAGTCATGATTAAGTTCAAACTCACACGGATAGTCACTTTCTTCCTGTGGTTCTGCAATCAAAACTTGATTGGTCAGGGTAATCTTTGGTGGAGGTGGTTGTGGTGGCGCTGTGATAGGTAGTGGTAAGTGCGTGTAAGGTATCCTATAAATTTTGAGTGTGTATCCTTGTCTTTGCAAAGGTGTTGTTCGAGTATTACAATTTTGGGGAGTGTTGGTGGTGCTGGTAGAGCTAAGGTTGGTTTAGCAATAGATACTTGTGCTAGCACCTAAGCACCACCATATTTGCACTCACATATATGTCTCATGGTTTCCAAGGCATGTGCACAATAGAGCAATGGTCTGGGTCACAAATTTAGGTATTCATTGCTTGTATGCTTCTCTCTACATATTGAGCACCAGACTAACTCCCTCCTTAGATAAAGGTGTACATCACTGGGAGGTTCCCTTAACTCTTTTATCTTGAACTTTTCAAGAATTAGTGATGTTAGTTCATTGACAGTCATATGACCTTTTCAAGATTTGTCGATGTTAGTTTATCGAGTCATATTTTTTACCTACATATCTTGAGTGTCTAAGTCATGTGACTACTTGACACTCGAGACGATGAATCTAAAGAAAATGGAGGCTTGTTTTCCTCAAGCTAGGGTAATTCTAACATGTTATCCAAAAATTCTATAACCAATTTGTAGCATGCATCCAATGTGGCAAGTTTTGACAAGAGCAGATAGTCGTGCATTCTAGGGTCACATACTCCCTTGTGGAACCACGGTAATAATTGTTCATCAATGATCCTCTCCCTAAGCTTACACTAAGAGTTCGGAAAAGCCAGTGTAGACATTGCACTCTCTTGCCAAATGTGGCCAAAGAGTTAGAAGACAGCTTATGTAGAGTTGACACTACCAAATAGGATGCAGGCTTAGGCAAGCTATGTGACCACATTTGTGTGAGGACGCATTGTTCTTAGGTTATGGTGAAAATGTAACCAAATAGTTATGTAGACTCGGCACTGCCAAGTAAGATGCAAACTTATTCAAGTTATGTGACCACATTTGTGAGTGGTGGTCGAGGATACATTGTTCATGAATTGCCAGCTGCCCATTTAAGGTTCAAGGTGATCTTAGATGACCATGGGAGCTATGCAAAATCCCAATGAGATCTTGTTATAGACTAACATGGTCCCAATCGAATGATATGATTGGTTAATCATTTTGGACCAAGTCGTGGGTTAGCCAACATGGACAACCTATAACTATATTGACCCTAGGCACTATATATAGACTATTTTGGCAACAACCTTTGTTTATCATCAAGTTCATTATATTCAAGTACCTTTGTAAGGGCAAGACATCCTCTATATCTAGATTCTATCTGGATCATCATCAATGCTCCTTATCTCAAGTATAATGATAGGCAGATAGCCATCAGTTTGTTTAAAGTTTACAAGCAATAATATTGTTTGCTTTTCACTTCTTTCTACAATTCAGTGCTTTGTATTATGAAGATCCAACTTCTCTTATTATGTTCTCTCTCTCTCTCTCTCTCTCTCTCTCTCTCTCTCTCTCTCTCTCTCTCTCTCTCTCTCTCTCTCTCTCTCCAAAACTGTTGTAAAAGGTGAACAACGTCACAAAGGATATCATGTGATGACTTTAACATTGGTCTTATAGGGGCTTTTATAAAACTTTTATAAATAATTTATATTGTTTTAACTATAAGATTTTAATGAAATCTCTTCTACTGAAGTACTCTCAACACAGGACATTAGTTGAAATATAATCAAGTACATACTTTTGGACCATGGTTTCTATTTAGGAAGCTGTTTGGCTAATTTTTTTAAATTATTTTTAGCTTTACTTTAAAAACATCTTAAATAAATACATTTTGAGAAAACATCTTATATATATATCTCTTTTTTGAAAACCTCTTAATCATGTACGCTTTTTAAAACAACTTAAATATGTACACTTTTTAAAAGGAAAGCTACTTGTAAATACAATAATAGTTTTTTTTTGTATGCATATATAAATCAATGGCATACATTTCATCAATTGAAGACATAAGATTTTACATTATCCTCCTCAAAGTAGGTCTTAATTGTAACATTTTAAGCTATTTTTAGAATTTACAAATTTTGCTAGGTACATGTGTTTTTCCTTAAACTATATATATTAACCATGCTATCCAGATGTCTTCAAGTAAGGAATGGCATACATTTCATCAATTGAAGACATAAGATTTTACATTATCCTCCTCAAAGTAGGTCTTAATTGTAACATTTTAAGCTATTTTTAGAATTTACAAATTTTGCTAGGTACATGTGTTTTTCCTTAAACTGTATATATTAACCATGCTATCCAGATGTCTTCAAGTAAGGATCAACCATGCTATGAAAATTTTACACGCCTTTATATGGCAAAAGAAATAAAAACAACATTTGCATCTTGTAAGGAAGAGCCATGGAAGAAGCACGTTACCGTGAGTAGGGAATGGCAAGCAAAGGCTTGGCACGGCTGACCACTGTCCCAAATCTCTCAGACAAGTCCACCTTGAGGCCAGGAGGAGACTTCCAGTCAAAGGCATAAACAAGATTGGACAGTGTGGATTCAACAAGCGGGAGAGCGAGAGGCAATCCAGGGCAGCTTCGCCTGCCAGAGCCAAAGGGTAACAGCTCGAAGTCCTGGCCATGCACATCCATATGGATGCCCTTCTCTGTTAAGAACCTCTCTGGCATGAACTTCTGTGGGTGCTCCCACATCTTGGGATCACGCCCAATGGCCCATGCATTCACAAACAGCATGGTTCCTTTGGGTAGTGTGTAGCCGCCCATCTCGCATGCCTCCATGGACATGTGCGGCACTAGAAGTGGCAAGACTGGATGCAGGCGTAGTGTCTCTTTCACCACCGCTTTCATGTACACCAAGTTGGCCAAATCAGCTTCTTCTACCATCCTCCTCTCTTGTGGTTGTTGGACCACCTTATCTAGCTCCTCTTGAAGCTTGTGCATTGCATGAGGGCTTCCCAGTAGCTCCGCCATCGCCCAATCTATCGTGGTGGCAGTCGTGTCGATTGCACCCACAATCAGCTCCTACAACAGTACAACACACACACGCACACAAAATGCAACAACATTCTGCCACTAAAGCATTTGGAGCTAAGAGAAAGCAAAGGCAACCTTTCAATATATATGATTTTCAAACATTAGTAGAAACTAGCGTGTGCTTGTCTCCATCCTTTTGAATAATATTCTCAGATTCTAAAACGAACACAAGGATTTTTAATGAGGGTGTATTATTATGGAATCTTGACGAAATTAAATCCTTAGAATAAAATTTTATTTTTTATTTTTAAATGAAGGTTGAAGATCTGGCATCGGAAGTACAATTGTTGTTTTTATGATGGTGTTAAGGAAGGGGAAGGGGAAGAGGGGAGGGGGAGAAGGCAAAAGCAAGGAAAAGGGAGGGATGGAATAAGACGACTCTTAGGGGATTATTTTCATAAACAAGAGAAACGTTCTCTACAATAAGGCATGCCTTTTGCTTATTTAGACGTCAAACAATTATATGGAGAGACATGATGACATGGGAAAAGACTAGTTTTTTATCCCAACACAACTCACTAAATTAAGACTAGTTTTTTATCCCAACACAACTACCTAAATTTTGCTAATATATTATATTAACAGTTGTGCAGCATTAGTAGCTCACCATCATGACCGTTTTGGCCTTTCCCTTGTCGAGGTTATCGAGGAGCACGTCTAGGATGACTGCGGCTGCTGCGCCGTCTTCGGATCTCCGTCGCCTCTCGAGCAGGATGTCGAAGTCGCCACGCAGCTTGTCGAGCGATCGCTTGAGTTGGCGATCTAGGAAACCCAGGTAAGGTATGAAGTCACCTATCATGGGGACCTCGCAGAGCTCGGGCAATTTCTTTACCATCTCCTTCATGTTGATGCCCAGGGCTATGTCGGTGACCTCGGAGAGGGTTTTGCCCAGAATCATGCGGCAGGTGATGGTCTCCGTGAGGGTGGCTATGGCGTGGGTGAGGTCGATGGGGGCACCAGGATGGCTTGCTTGATGGCGTTTAACCTTCTGGATTAGCAGGCTAATCTCTTGCTGGCGGAGGGGCTGAAATTCATGGACTCTTCGGGCGGTGAAGAGCTGGAGGCTGCAGAGCTTTCGGGCGTGTCTCCACTCGGGACCGTAGGGGGCCATCGCAATGCCGCCGTTCTGGCCGAACTCCATGCGGCGGGAGGCTTCGGAATGTGGGCGGCTGGCGAAGATCTTGTCGTTGGAGGTTAGGCACTCTTTGGCCAGAGACGCGTTTGAAACCACGACGGCATGGGTGGATCCCAGGCGAAGGTAGAAGATGGGGCCATACCTCTCGCTAAGCTTTGCAAGAGTTCTGTGACGGAGGTGGCCGATCAGATGCAGCAGATTCCCCACCACCGGCAAAGCCAAGGGCCCTGGTGGAAGCTGTAGCCTCCGCCGCCTTCTCACACAATTACGGCTGTATGCTAAACACAGCACCACCAGCGCTGCCACAATTGCGCCTCCGCCTGCTGGTTGCAGCAACGCCATGCTTGGTCGCGCTTCTGCAACCCGTATAATGCTTATTACTACGTCAACGAGACTAAAAAAGATTTTAATACACTAGGATTACGCTTATAGTTTTATTAATACAAAGTGTCACTGACTTCAAAAATGCTCAAGATTCTTCCAAGTCAACTAAGAGAATATACTAATAGTTTTCACTTGGATTCTTTTGCATTGAAAAGCATCGAAAGACAATGAAAGAACAAGATACCAAAAGCTTGGTGATCTTGTTTTTGTGCATGGTAGGATAAAATGAGGAGTTTTTATCCTACCATGCAAAATGGAAGAACAAGATACCAAAAGCTTGTGATCTTGTTTTCTTGCATATGGTAGGATAAAAAGATGCCGATGGATATTACCATGTCTTCTTAATAGCTTAATGTAGGCATGGATAATCAAAAACCAGCAAATTCTTATTAGGCCAATGCCTCAATTTATAGAGTTTACATCCAAGCATATAATCCCACTGATTTCTCCTTGATTCACTCCACCTCTTTTGCTTGATTCTCTCTACCTCTCCCAGAATATCTCCACACTTCCTAAATCTTCTCATGCTACCCTTTATTCTCTCCCAGTAGATTCTTCTCACCTTTTCACAGGTTCTTTCACATTTACAAATTCTCTTTTACAGCCTAACCAAGGGCTTGTTCCCGCACCCATACACTTTATTCACTTGTATATTTCAACACCTCCCCTCTCCTAGCACATCTGGACCCTATACCAAGTTTCCCTCTTACTTGATAGTCCGCGCGACCAATGTCTAGCACACCTCCTCTCAAGTGAACTTAGCACACCTGGACCCTGTACCAAGTTTCTCTCTTACTTGATAGTCCGCGACTAGTGCCTCAAGTCCTTAAACTCATAGTCCTTGTTGACACACACTCTCTCTCTCTCTATGTGTCCCCAAGGCTACTACAAGTGCCCGCGACCTTGACTAAAGTGCTCACACATACATCTACCATGTGGCCTACATCATCGGTGGCTCAAAGGTGGTTTTACTTTGTTGGGACAGGTTACATTGGGTTGTGGGGTCTCTCTCTCTCTCTCTCTCTCTCTCTCTCAGAGATTTTCACATGGCTCCTCACTCTTTGGAGCCTCACATCTTCTCTTATCACTCTCATCAGTCTTCTTGGCAGCTTCTCTCCACGCGTCCATGTCTTCCTCTTCTTTCAATCTTCTTGTGGCAGCTTCTCTTCTCGTGTCCATGTCTTCCTTCAATGCTTCCTCTAGATCTTCTTGGTGTGGATCTTCCTCTTGGAAAGAGATGTTCTTCTTCTTCCATTGCTGGAGCCATGAGCTTGTCCGTCAGGTCTTCTCCATAGTGAGCAACATGTTTAAATGTTTTGTTGATAGTTCTTTTGGGCTTTTGATATTTATCTTGTATCATTATGCAATGCAAACCCAAATCTATACGGGAGGTCTTACCTCTTGCCTTATTCTAGACAAGGGCAGTGTCTGATCCCATTTTTACACTGATGTAATGTGCCCAATACATAATGCATATAGCATTCATTCTTATGCACATTTCAAATGCAACTCTGGCTGTGAATAATCTTGAATTTGAGTGTGATTTGCAGGCATTAACCAAGGATTAAATGCAAAATGATGATTACCACAAATTTATTAGTATAATTTTACCAGACATTACATTAAATCAAGAGTAACCAATTTATACGGAATGGTTGGAGTATCAAACCATCTTTGATTTACAATATGAAGTTATAGGGATTTGTATCAGATACCTAATGGTTAATTTGAACCCTCAATTGTACCAAAATATAGTGATTAGCACTGATTAATCTCAATGATTAGCAAATTAATCCTCTATTTTGTGTGCAGAAAACAGAGTATGCGGGAAGCCCAGATCTGAGGCCTTAGAGTTCAAATGAGCTCAAATGCTTTCAAGGCCATCAATAGAAATTAGTCTAGTAGAGGATTAAGTCAAGAAACACAAAGATTTGACCAAACATTGAATGCTTAATCTCTGTTTTACCAAAGTCACCTGCAGATTTGATGAAGAGCTTGGATCTCACTGTAGACTTGATCAAATCAATTTTTGACTTCACCAGCTTGTAGAGCATGCTTGAAAACCCCCAGGGCTAAGAGGAATTAGATCAATTTGATTTGGAGTAGACAAGATCTGTAACTTTCTCAGAAAAAACGCGATAATAAAGTAATTAGCTAATAATTAAGATATGATTAGTGAGTAATTAACAAATAGCTTAATGTAGGCATGGATAATGAAAAACCAGCAAATTCTCATTAGGCCAATGCTTCAATTTATAGAGTTTACATCCAAGCATCTAATCCCACTGATTTCTCCTTGATTCACTCCACCTCTTTTGCTTGATTCTCTCCACCTCTCCCAGAATATCTCCACACTTCCTAAATCTTCTCATGCTACAATTTATTCTCTCCCAGTAGATTCTTCTCACCTTTTCACAGGTTCTTTCACATTTATAGATTCTCTTTTATAGCCTCTAACCTCCATCTTGGGACAGTTGGCCCTAAAGTATCCCGGCTCATTGCACTCAAAACACAGAAAGCCTTCTCTCAGGAAGAAGCAGCATACGAGCGGGGGACAAAAGAGTTGCTTTGTCGCCCTCTGTTTTTGTAGTAGGGAAAATTCTGTTGGGGTTTCTTGTAGGGTTGATCTTTAGGATTTGCCTCAGGGTAAGATCTCTTTTGAGGCTTAGGTTTGTCAGTCCTCAATTCTTTCACAAGGAGCTTTGCTCGTAATGAGCTTGGCCTCATTGCTTCAAGGCGGGAATCTAAGGGTTCATTTAACCCTTAGCAGAAACGAGCCACTTGCTCGGAAGTAGTCATAGCTCGGGCACTGCCTAAGACAAAAAAACTTTGCTTGTAATGAGCTTGGCCTCATTGCTTCAAGGCGGGAATCTAAGGGTTCATTTAACCCTTAGCAGAAACGAGCCACTTGCTCGGAAGTAGTCATAGCTGGGGCACTGCCTAAGACAAAAAAACTCATTCATCTTTATGGATTCATGGGATGGGGGAATACATCTTTCCTTCATGGCCTGCTTGATATCTTCCCACGTTTGAGAATGCTCGGTGACTCCCTTGTCACTCACGGCACCATTGTTTCCACCAGAGTTTAGCATCTTTGATGAGGCAAAACTGTGCAAGCATAGACTGATTTGCTACTCCGGTATACCGACGGCGGCAGAGAAATAATCGTCCATCGCTTCAATCCAGACTTCAACATCCTTCTCAATCTTTGAACCTTCTCCTTTAAAGGAGGGAGGTTGCATTTGCTTGAGCAGGAGCTTCTCCTCCTAGATATCAGTGTAAAGCGCATTGGGAAGTGGAGGGTGATCATCCTGGCCATCATTATAAAAACAATTTTAAGACTACAAGATTCATACTTGCACAATGCTTATTTTGGAGAGTAAAACATTGAAATCATTTTATTTCCAAATATTTACAAGGACGAGTTCTATTACAAAGATATGAGACTAATATAATTAGTCTTATTTGCCATCAAGGGAAATTCCTAAGCTTGACTATGACATTGTTGGAATTAGGGTTGCAGGAATGCACACACAACTTCAAGAAGATGAGGAAGCTTGAGCACAACACAGTAGTGTATTATGAGTGCCAAAAATGAAAGATAACAAGCCCTAGAAGATAATGGGCGTATATACAATGCACGGGGGAAAAAACCTCCTAGTGAGGGAAAAAGTGCCCCGGCGGTCCTAAGTGTGTTCACACACATCACTACTATAATATGGTAACAAATCCCCCCTGGAGTGATGCGGTGAACAAGAGCTAGCACTCATGTATAGGGAAGTGTCTAGCTATGTGGACGAATCCACAAAAGGGAGTAAGCCCAAAGCTTTGCGAAAAGCTTCGAACTTCTCACGAGGCAGAGCCTTTGTGAAAAGGTCTGCAAGGTTATCCTGTGTTGGCACATAAGCCAAACTGATCTCTCCTGCAGAGAGTCTCTCCCTGACATAATGGTAGTGCACCTCAATGTGCTTCGTACGAGCATGGAACACTGGGTTCCGCGCAACTGCCAATGCGCTCTGACTGTCAGTGAAGATGGTGGTGGCAGATGGCTGCCCAACACCCAAATCAGCCATAAGGCGTCTGAGCCACACACACTCAACCGTAGCTGTGAAAGCTGCCCTGTACTCAGCTTCACAACTAGAAGTGGCCACAGTAGGCTGCTTCTTGCTCAACCATGATATGCATGAGCTTCCAAGCATGAAGCAAAAACCACTCGTGGACACGCGTGTGTCATAACAACCAGCCCAGTCAGAATCTGAAAAAACATGTAAATCTGGCGGCAATGATCCCCCCTTGGGATAAAACAACCCAAGATGCCGAGTACCACTCAAATAGCGAAAGATACGCTTCACTGCCTGCCAATGCTTAATGCCTGGGCTATGCATAAATCTGCTCACCTGTGAGACTGCAAACTGAATGTCTGGCCTCGTAATGCATACATAAATGAGGCAACCAACAGCTGTCTGATAGAGTGTGACATCAAAGTGATCTCCAGCATCATGAAGACTCAACTTCAAACCTGTCTCCATTGGAGTAGCAATAGGCTTGCAGTCTTCAAGGCCAAATCTCCGCAACAATGTTTCAATATACTTTGTCTGACACAAAGCAATACCTCCATCACACTGCTTAAATTGTATCCCCAAATAATGATGCAAATGCCCCAAATCTGACATCTCAAAAGAGGCATTCAAATCAGCCTTAAAATCAGCAATATGACTCTTATTTGGTCCTGTGAGCAGCATGTCATCGACATAGAGAGCAATGATTAGATGTACACCATCCACACGTTTAACATACAAAGTGCTTTCTGTTGGACTATTCTGAAACCCATGTGCAGTCAAATATGCATGTATTTTTTCATACCAAGCTCGTGGAGCTTGCTTTAAACCATATAAAGCCTTTTTTAACCTGCACACTTTGTTTTCCTGCCCTCTTTGAACAAAACCACGAGGCTGCGATACATACACCTCCTCATGCAAATCTCCATTTAAGAACGCAGTCTTTATGTCCAGCTGATGTACATTCCAACCATTATGAGCTGCTAATGCACAGATGCTACGAACAGTGGTCATACGACATGTGGGAGCAAAAGTCTCATCAAAATCAATGCCCTTCTCTTGAGCATAACCTTTTGCAACAAGCCTAGCCTTATGGCGATCCACTGTGCCATCAGGCTTACGCTTCAATTTGTATACCCACTTAGTGCCAATGGCCTTCTTGCCAGGGGGCAAGTCACATAAAGACCATGTACCATTCTTCATAATAGCATCGTATTCTGCTTGCATAGCAGCCATCCAATTTTCTGAACTTTGTGCCTCATCAAATGAAACAGGCTCACTTTCATCGCACATACTAGAAACAGCCAATGCATAACAATCTGACGCATAAGAGGCACCATGAGAGCCAGAACGAGTGCGACTAGACAAAGGGGCATCCAACTTGCTGTCACGCAAAGTCTGCACCAGCCATCTAGGCATATTCCTAGAGCCCTCAATCTCTTGTCTCTCATCCTCAAGTGCATCATGCACATCTGCATCAGATATAGGCTGATCTGTGCCATCATTTAAAACCTGCATAGGCTGAAAAACTGCCTCATGAGGTATTGCACTTGACTGTGCACCACTGAAAAGAGGCAACAATGTATCATAGACATCACGTGAGCTGATATCTGTCTCCTTAGTACATGAAACCAAGGGCTGAACTGCATCTTCCACAAATACAACATCACGGCTAACCAAAATGCGCTTTGTCTGTGGATGATACAAACGATAGCCTTTGCTCTCAGCACTATATCCAACAAAAATACATTTGACAGCTTTGTCATCCAATTTTCTGCGATGTTGCACAGGCACTAATGCATATGCCAGGCAACCAAAAACACGTAAATGGCCAACAGATGGCTTGTGGCCATGCCAAGCCTCATATGGAGTGACAACCTGTAATGCTTTGGTGGGACACCTGTTTAGTACATAAGTGGCACACATGACAGCCTCAAGCCAAAAACCATGTGGTAGACTTTGACTCTTAACCATACATCTTGCCATTTCCATGAGAGACCTGTTTTTTCTCTCAGCCACACCATTTTGCTGTGGTGTATACGGCACTGTACATTGGTGTTTTATCCCACGCTCAGCCAGAAATGCATTAAATTCTGAAGACATATACTCCCCCCCTCGATCTGAACGGAGGGTGCCCATCTTACTTTCTGACACATTTTCAGCCATAACCAAAAACTGTTTGAAGCACAAAAACACTTCGGACTTTGCCTTCAAAGGATATACCCATGCATGCCTGGTAAAATCATCAATGAAAGTCACGAAGTAAAGGTAGTTTCCAAATGATGGAGTTTGCATGGGACCACAAACATCACTGTGAACAAGCTGCAATCTGCGTTCAGCTCTCACTGATCCATCTTTGGGAAAGGAAGCACGCTGCATTTTACCCAATATGCAGCCCTCACAAACATGCTTGACAGGTGCCTCAAGCTTAGGCAAAGAAGACACCATTTCAGATTTCTGCAGGCGCAGCAAACTTGCAAAATTCAGATGACCAAAACGTGCATGCCACAGTTTTGCATTTGAAATAGCCTGCGTATCCATAATAGCACATGCTGAATCCTCTACACATTTGCCATCCATATTGAGCTTATACAGCCCTCGACATAGTGAACCAGATGCTACAATGATGTCACCACAAGAGAGATCATGAACAGTACATCTGTCATCCATAAATTTTACAACCAAACCTGTTTTGGCAAATGCGGAGACTGACAGCAGATTCTTTTTGATCCCTGGCACATACAATGCATCAAAAAGTGTAAAGGTGTTGCCATTTGCAACATTCAGCACAATCTGTCCAACTCCTTTAACGGGATAAGAGGAGTTATTGGCACAAGTGACAGTATTCCCTGTGGGAGCAGACTCAAGGAAAGTGAATAAACTGCGCTGCGAGGTGATATGCTTAGTGGCACCACTGTCAAAGTACCATACATCTGAATCTACTGCAGACATGCATGTGTCATGCAAAGATGGGTCATAACTGCACTGCGCATTGAATGCCCATTCTGTATCTAGCACAACATTAGCAGATTCATTGTTAGAAGGAGAGGCATCTGCAACAGCCATACCAGCCTCTTTCTTCTTAGCCTCTTTCGCAGCCAGCTTAGGACACGCTTTGATGACATGATCATTTCCCTTACAGTACTTGCAAAATGTCTTCTGTTTGTCACCCTTCTTCTCATCTTTGTCTTCCTTCTTTGGTTGCGCAGCATTTGCAGATTTCTGCTTACTAGAAGAAAAGCCAGCTTTACCTTTCCCGCTTCTCTGACTAGCACCGAAAGCTTGATCTGCGACACGCATACTATTCCTGTTTTGCCTTGACTGGTCTTCTTGCAGCAAAACAGAAACTAACTCCTCAAATGATAAGGCATTGGGATTGCCTTTCATCATCAAGCGAAGAGTGGAAGCAAAACCCTGATAAGAATCTGGTAGACCATTCAAAACAGTCTGCACAAGTGAACTGTCTGACAGGATTTCATCTGCAGAAATGAGCTGCTCTTTGAAATCCTTGATCTTTGTCAAAAAGCTATCCATAGAATCACCTTCGTTCATATGCTCATTCTCCAACTGTTTTCGGAGATAAGCAACACGAGCCTCATTTCTTGCCTGATACAATGTGGCAAGTACATCCCAAGCATCCTTAGAAGTCCTGCAGGAGCGAATATGTGGGATAATGGTACGTTTGACAGACAGCGCAATCAAGGCATGAGCCTGCGCATCTCTACCATCCCAACGAATCTGCTCTGCTGAAAGTGGTGGTTCCCGAACAGCTGCTACAGCACTTGTGCCTGCACCATCATCAACAGTACCTGTTTCTGATGTGTTTGCAGCATTCCCAGCCACAATAGGACGTGCATCAATACCCTGCACAATATTCCATAACCCCTTTGCTACCAATACATGTCGCATCATATATGCCCACAATGGATAGTTGGTGCCATCCAACTTATCCTCAGCAGCCAACATGCGGAATACATCATTGTTGTCAGCCATGGCCAATGACTGTACTACTAGATGTAAATGCTGTCTGCAAGAGGTAAACCTGTATAAAATCGACCTGTGCTATATAGCACAGCCCAAAACAGACGAATGGGCACCTGTCCTGCAGATTTTAATCTTGACAGAAAATCTGCACAGTAGGACGATTTTGCCTGCGCAGTACTTGGAATGCAAAAACGGAGGGCGAAATGACTTCAGATCAAAATTCTGAAACGACCGAGCCCTACGGGCTCTCCCACGGCATATACTAACCTGCAGACGCTCGTGAAACCTCGTTGCAATCGGAGGAGATGAAGCGACAGGTGCCGGTGATGGTGCCCGGGAGGAGGAAGCCTGCTCTGATACCAATTGTTGGAATTAGGGTTGCAGGAATGCACACACAACTTCAAGAAGATGAGGAAGCTTGAGCACAACACAGTAGTGTATTATGAGTGCCAAAAATGAAAGATAACAAGCCCTAGAAGATAATGGGCGTATATACAATGCACGGGGGAAAAAACCTCCTAGTGAGGGAAAAAGTGCCCCGGCGGTCCTAAGTGTGTTCACACACATCACTACTATAATATGGTAACAGACATAAGGGTAGAGCGGTCCACATAGGTGAAATATGGGGGTTCCGCTATAGTTTCTAAGACTCTAAAGACTGATGGTAAGTGTGGTAGACTCTGGATTGGGGTAGGTCCCAACATAGCTACTCTGTCAGTAAGGTAAGACCTGCATCACTTGGTCATACACCCAATGATCCTGAGGTGTGCGAATCCCATCTATAGTCACAGAGGTGTCGGCCCTGGGAGTACCGACGAACCAAAATAAACGGATCATCTTCAACTTTTCAATCCACAAATCCGCTTTAGGTCGGTGGTAAGGTTCCCGATTCGATGTGCTCGGATGAAGAAATATCTTGGGCCACGACTCCAAAAATCTCTACCCCATCCTCTTTCAATTCGAGAGAAACGAGGGAGGGACATCTTCTCTAGTATATCTGCACCATGGTGTCACAGAACTCGAAATTTGAGGAGTGACTAGCAGTCTCGAAGATGCATTGGAAAACTCGAAACTTCGAGTAGGCATCTTCCTCTTCCTACAATCATTCAAACATCAATTCAACTTGTTTTTTTAAAAAGTAGGATGTTTTTATTAATTAGCATTATGTTAGGTAAAACATTCATTGCAAAACAGTCCTTAAATGGCAATTTATAGAGCTAAGATCGGCTCTGATACCAATTATAAGGTTTTCCCCTTCTAAAATAGGAGAAACACTTAAGATAGTCCACTAAGTCTTAACTTGGAGAAAATCTCCTATTTATCGACACCTTGACCATGTAGAGATTCAAGGATACGATTCATAGGTAAGACCTAGTCCTATTCCATTGGGGGAGCATGATCTTCTAAAAATCAAATCACCCATAGGATAATTGATCAAAAATCGGGCAACTACTAGACTTGATTTCTAGAGGCAATGCTTTTTCCCTCATCCATGCAAGGCACAGCTACTGGCCTAGTCTTCTAGACCCAAGAAACTATTTATCTAGCGTAGGGCTTTCACTTAATCTGTTGGAAAGCTACTCGACTAATCGGGTCCACCCGTCCATAGGATGGTGCCATCGGGGCATTCCATCCTCCCACTTTCTACCCTACTCATGCGTCAATTTGTTTTCTAATTAATCCTACCACACTGTTTGACATAAATAAATATGTTCCTTAGTTAAGGCCCTTTTCACAAGGTTTGTTAAAATAGTCTTTTTCCACAATACAATAATGCCAAAAACAAGATATATATAAAAAGTTTATACATGAATCAATTCCATACAAGCCAAATCGGCTCTCTTATTCTTTTTCTTTATACTGCCGATGATCTAGAATTCGGCCTTCTAGCCTCTACTACATGCTAGGCAAAACCCTATGGGACCATACACCTCATCGTCGGTCGTCGCTGTGGCAAGGACTCAAGCCGGTCTGTCACCCTCTAAGGCTCCATCGCTCGATCCTCCCACCCCTCAGAGGGATGTCTTTATACTAGGGTGGGCTTATTCATCGCACTAGCCTGGGTCCTCAGAACTAGACAGCATCATAATCTCTCGCCTCAATCGGCGAATCTTATTCTCCCAATGGTATGAGGGATACCTTGGGCCATTCTCGGGCTTTGCTAAACGACGTCGCTCAGCTACATAAGCACGGAACAGAGTTAGCATCGAAGCTAGGAAAACCTTGCACTCTTTAAGATAACAATTTCAATGCAATTCATTGAATATTCATCATCACTTAATTCGTAACTTCATACAATTTTATGTCATTATTTTAAAAGGAAAAGACACACATTTATTAACACTAATATTTTAAAAAAGTCTTTTTTAAAAGATGAACAAGCTAACTCGGCCACCATTTCCTTGAGGAGCTTGTAAAGGGATCTCGTTGTTCCTCTCGAGGTAATATTTTGACATTTTCGGGAAGGGGCCATCTTGGACGTTGTCTTATAGGGTTCGCTGTCGCGGTTGAAGGGGAGAAGGGCTGTTGTAAGTCTCTTCACACGGGGGAGGGGGGAAGAGTTAAGGACACTGCCTTCGAGCAAGAGGGGGATAGAGGAAGATTGCCCTATCTGAAAAGTGGCAAATGAGGGGGTGTGGAGAGGGGTGGCTGTACTACAACAAGTACACTGCACTGGGACAGACGGCGGTACGGATGGCAGCACAACAGAGCATAAGCTACGCAGAAATGCGTGTTGCACATGGAGCACCCCGAGGGTTTATATAATTGTGGGGTATGGGTATGGGCACTGCGCAAAGCAAGGACGAAAGGACGGTGTACCAGCAAAGGCTATAGATCAGTGGCCTGCATGGCTCAGGGGAAAAGGTACGGTGTCGGTTAACAAGGAAAGGAGTGGTACGCATGTACCTTATCTGGTCAGGGGTAGTAGGGTAGCATGGGTGTCCACGTAGCGGTACGTGTGTACCACATAGTGGGCGGCCATCCTTTGGTTCTTGTGCGGCCATTGTACGGGCACCCTGGTAAGTGTGTACGTCTAAATTTTAGGACGAGGTTTCCAAATTTGGGACGTCGACCTCGATTTGCGTGTCGGACCCGCCGCCCCTGGAGGGTAATTTTTTTTTGGTCCAGGATGTTCTTCGGACGCCCGGTCGTGCATTTATTAAGGTTTAAAGGTTGTCACTTTTTAACTAAAAATGACTGAAATTTGCGTATAAGCTTGATCCGGTGTCCGTTTTGGATGCTCTAAAATCCTATAGTAGGGTAAAATCGAACGTAAATTCCAAATTTGGGCTCAAAATTTGAAGATTCTAAGTAAAAATGACTCATTTAATAAAATCATTGATTTTTATACCATAAAAACTCATAAATTTATCTATTACATGGACATTTCTTTATTAGTGAAGATGGGTATGTTACATTCAGAGATAATTTACATGTAGATACACTCTACAACAAAATGAAATTGCTGAGCAAAAAAATAGGCACATTGTTGAGATTACACGAGCATTGATGGTGGTAGAGAAGAATATGCCGCATAGCTATTGGGTTGAGGCTATGTCTACAACAGTTTATATCATGAACAGGACTCCTACTACAGCCATACATGATGTAACGCAATAGGAGAAGTTTACTGGCAAGAAACTTGATTTGTCTCACTGGATCCAAAGGTAGAAAAATGTGTGTTTATTGAGTATTCCCTTGAGCAAAAGGGATATAGATGTTATAATCGTGCTAACGTGAATTGCGGGTAAGCAGGGATGTTGTATTTGATGAGATGAGTAGCTGGTATGGTGTTTTGAAGAAGATGCCATTGGGACTGATGTAAGTGAAAATGTGGCTGCATAGAATGCAAGTCAGCAATCACAGTCATTAAGTGGACCAGGAGAGTCCTCAGCGGCAGCGGTTCTGTTAATAGACCATGGAGTGGTGATAAAAGACAAATAGTGAGAGAGAGCACACACACACAAGAGAAAACCCTAACCGATTGATGTAACCCTAACCATAGAGGGAAGCCATATCCACTCTCACACAATGCATAATAACATAACCACACAATACATGTGTTGTGTTCACACAACAAATAACCCTAACTAGTGTCCACACATTGTGGCCCAGGTAGACGTGGCCATTTATTGCCACACACATGCTACTGTCTACCATGCCAACACATATCAGCCTACTGTGTCTACCATGCCAACACATATCATGCTACTGTCTACCATGCTAGCACATATAGTGCCTGGCTACAGCTCTGTCAACCTTGTAATCTCAATAGCCCCTCTCAAGCTTATGATGTTACATCCATAGAGATGAAGATGAGCCTAGGCTATCAACACTCCCCCTCAAGCTCATCGCATGTACTCCCAACATGGTACGAAAGTACTCAAAATTCTCTCTTTGAAGTGGCTTCGTAAATATGTCAGCAACTTGCTCTTCAGTATTCCCATACTTCAAATCCATTATACCATAGTGGACCTCTATATGTTTGGTCCACGCATAAAAAACTGGATTATTGGCCAACTGTTTGTTGCTCATGTTTTCACAATGTATGAAAACCTTGCCCTCAATAGGCTCACCCAAATCAGTCAGGAGTTTCTTTAACCACACTCCTTCACATGCAGCTATGGGTGCTCCTCTATACTCAGTCTCTGGTACTGGATAAAGTAACAGTAGGTTGCTTATTGCTACTCCAACTCACCAGTGCACTCCCAAATGTAAAGGTATAACCACTAATAGATCTCTTGTCTCATAAGAGCTATCTACCCAATCTACATCTGTGTAGCCATATACATCTAAGCCTTTACCATGCTCATAAAGAAGACCATAATGTGCAGTGGCCTTTACATAATGCATGATCCATCTCATTGCGTCCAAATGAGGCTTTCGAGGGCTTTGCATAAACTCTCACTAGCCCCACAGCATAAGTCAAGTCTGGCCGTGTAATAGTCATGTAAATGAGGCCGCCAACTATCTTCCTGTACATAGATGGATCTTCTAACACTTAAACAAAATCAACCCTCAACTTCACATTTTGCTCCAATGGTGTACTCATGGGTTTACACCCAGTCATGACATAGATGACAACCACAACAATCCCATGATCTGTCTTCTTCACGTATAGTGAAGAATCTACCATAGAAACCTAAAACCCAACGGAGATAAGATACCGGCATATCTTATCAGTCCAAGCACGAGGTGCTTGTTTCAGCCCATAAAGTGCTTTCTTCAACCTACATACACATACATGAGTGGGGTTCCTTGGGTGTACATAACCTTCTAGCTGCTCCATAAAGCCTTCCTCTTGCAAATCACCATTTGGAAATGCATTCTTGACATCCATTTGATGCATTTTCCAACCATTTGCCATAGCTATGGCAATAATTGACCTCACAGTTTCCATCTTTGCCACTGGACTAAATGTCTCATCATAATCCAAGCCTTGGGTCTATGCATAACTCTTAGCAACCAGCTGTGCTTTATGATGCTCAATCAAACTATCTAACTTAAATTTCACCTTATAAACCCAGTTTACAGCCAATGACATTCTTGCCTTGTGGTAAGGCAACCAAATCCCAAATATCATTATGAACCAATGCATCCATTTCCTCATCTATTGCCTTTTCCCATACATGCTTTCCAATAGCTTCTGTATAGCATGTAGGTTCCACATGCTTTACCAACGAGGTCATATATGCATAGTGCATAGCAAAACCATGGTATGTCAACAACCAGTCAACTGGATACCTGACTCTCTATGATCTTCGCAAAGCTTATGGATCACTCTGTACACTTGTCACTCTAGCATATGGAGGTACATATCTCTCTTGCTTTGTACCTGGTGTGCGTAGTAAAACTAGTATACCAAGTTCCTCATCCAAACTCTCCGAAGAACTAGATGACTCATATCTTGTAATTCCAATACCTTCAACTTTCTTCTTTCCTTTGTCCACAGCACTACTACTAGTGCTTCCACTTGTGTACATTGCTACTACCACTTAACTCTTGTGACCCAGACATAGAAGTAGAACTTGCTTATGGCAAGTCCACATGCACATCATCATCATTGGAATCACTGGCATCCTCATCTTTTGCTTTGTACCAACTAGCAAGCTCATCAAACACCACATCTTGTGAAATGAGCACTTGCCTAGTATATGGATTGTAACATTTGTATGCTTTGTGATCCTGTGAATACCCAACAAAGATGCACTTTTATGCCTTTGGATCAAGCTTCTTCCTCTTCTCATGTGGCACATGCACATAAGCAATGCTACATGCCCAATGTATGGCCTATATCCAGTAAGATGCATCTCTGGCGTACTTTCATGTATGGTAGCTATAGTTGTTTTGTTAAGCAAATACACCACTGTGGCACATGCTTCTTCCCAATAAAAGTTTGGCATGCTCTTCTCATTTAGCATTGCCCTAGTCACATCACCAATGATCATCTTTTTCCTCTTAGCAATAGCATTTTGCTGAGATGTGTACCTGCATGAAAGTTGCCTTCTAATGCCATTCTTCCTCCAGAAGTCCTCAAATGCATGTGAGGTGTATTCACCACCTCCATCTGTCCTCAAGCATTTGATCCAAAAACAACCATATTGCTTTTCCACAAATGCTTTAAAATCCATGAACTTTTCTAACGCTTCGCTCTTCTCTTTGAGAAAATAGATCCAAGTTATCTTGCTATAATCATCACAATGAAGGTTACATAGTACATGTTACCATTAATGGATGGGCTTTGTGTAGACCCCCATACATCACTATGAACAATCTCAAGTGGCTTGCTGCTCATGTTGCCTTCTCTAGGGAATGGTAGCCTTGCTTGCTTTCCAAACTGGCAAGCATCACATGCATGCATCCTCCCATCATATTTGAATCCAGGTAGCCCACCAACTATGCCTCTTGCTTGCATATTTTTTAACTTCTGTATGTTCACATGCCCAATACGTTTGTGCCATATCTCAATATCGTGGACCACATTACGACTTTTAGAAAACATAACCGATTTCAACTTTGGGATTCCTGCATCCAATTTGAATAACCTGCCTTCCTTCTTGCCCTTGGTGTGGCAAATGACTCTACAGCCATTCTTAAAGTCTTCAAAACGAAGCAACCGTTCTTGTTAAATCATACCTGTAATCCTTGCTTAACCATTTGACCAACAAAAGACAAACTCTTTATAATGGAAGGCACATACAAAACATATGACATAGACTTCACCTCGCCATTGTGCATCACCAATGGCACACTCCCAACATGAGTGATAGCATGTTGAGTGTCATCATCTGTCTCCACATATCCTCTTTCATGCATTGGTTTTATGTTTGCAAACCACTCACCATGGCAAGTCATGTGATTTAACGCTCCTAAATCCATATATCATGTATTATCATTGTCTCCATGTGTCATCACGGAACCCACTACATGCTTCATTTGCAAACAAGTGATTTGCACTACTCTCATGACTGCTGGATGCAAAACTACCACCATGTACTCTACCCCCTCTTAAATCATTCTGTTTGCGTTAACAGTCATGAGCCACATGACCAAACTTTCCATAATTGTGATAATCTGCATGCTGCATAGATGATTGTTGGCCTTGCCAACCTCTTCCACGAGCATTACCTCGACCTCTTTAAGGTGCATAACCATGACCACCTCTGGCACCAAATGATGGCTGAAAATTCTCTTGAGACTATGGTGACCTATCATGCCAACCATGTCCACCTACAAGTTCTCTTGGACTGAATCTCCCCTTGCCTCTAGCACCTCTATAAGTATAAAATGCTTGATCCCTTGCATGTTCATTGGTACTAGATGAAGCACCTAAACCAAGTTTCATCTCCTCCATAATAAGCAACAAAATCAGCTCATCAAAATATGGGGAGTCTTCACCTCTAACCCTGAAAGAGGTTTCAAATGCCTTGTACTCCTTACCCAAGCCATCATTCAATGTAATGGCATGGGAGCACCAATAGATGCTAGTGCATCAGCACATTCTTTGATCTCCAGCACATAATCATTTATGCTCCTATTGTTTTGAGTTACACCATGTATCTTTTTCTTCAATTACATCTTCCTTTGGTGTTATAGTTGTATCATACAACTTCACCAAAGTATTCCATGCATCCTTGGGATTATGTGTGTCCTGAATATGGCATAACCTGGTGTTTGTCACATAAGTCGACAAATAATGCAACACTTTAAAGGTCCTCTTTATCCTATTTTGATGTGCTATAAGCTGGGTGGGTGTTGCATTCACTGGGGGAATCCTTGGCTTCGTCACCTCGCATGTCACCAAATGCCAAAGCCCTTTGCCTTAAGAAAATTTGTCATACGGTACTTCTAAATACAGAAGTTGTGTCTATCAAGATTTTCACCAAAAATTTTGTTTGGACTATCACTCATTTTGCTAAGCACAATGTTCACTGAGTATTTCCAACAATCAACTCAAACACACACATACAAACATATACTTTGGTACCAATGTTATCCACACATCCCACAATTTTTATGGCAACAAACTCAAAGACTCAAAACCACTATTTGCATAAGCTGAAAATAACTTGGCACCGCTCATAAGATTTGAGAAATGCATCCAAAACAGCCCTCCACTTTCCAAAACACTTCAATTAGCTCATGCTATGCATACAGATTCATCCAAGTAGCATTTGAGCTCAACTATGTATGAACAGTCCACTATGCCCTATTGTGACGGGTTTTGCTGAGCCTTCCAATCCTTCAAATTAATGGAAAATGATCAAATCAACAAGTGTGGACCATATGCCTTGACATCCATACATCCTCCATGTTGCATATTATTTTTGGTTGGCCACATGCATTTATTTGTACTCGAATATTTATTTACACCGATGTGCATGGGTGTATTGCGTGTAAACTAGAGCTTCACTATTATTTTTGGTACACAACACTAGATGTGTGTGAACATCCTCTAGAGGGATTGGTCATTTTTGTATAAAAAGTAAAGAGCCCTAGTTTTGGCAAAAGCTTCACATTGGCTCAAGGGCTATTTTGGTAATACATGATTAAAATACCCGTCGTGCAAGGAGCTAGCACGCATGAAGGGGAGATTTAACCCAATCCTTTGTTGATGGTGATGTCGTCTAAGTTCTGTTTTCAAGTCTATGGTTTTATGTCATGTTTATTTTCATATCCATGCTTAATAATATACCCAAGGCCTTGTGATTGTTTTGAGGATTCGTTGATGTAGAGGTTGCTTCTTCTTCACTCTGTCAATGAGCTCCCAAAAGACCCTTCCGCATAAGCATGTACATGGTCTTCATTTGCCATGTATAAAATCCATCACCATTGAATTTATTAATCTCTTGTTCCATGTTTGAGGGTCTTACTGAGTTCTACTTTAGCAGTGTCTACCTCTTGATTACAAGTTGGGCATGTGCAACAATACAAGCAAGATTAATGCAAAGAGTTGGTGCAATACAAATAAGAAATTTTCACTTCCCACTTTTGATTTTTTGATTCCGGAGCTCTTGAGAGAAGCCCTGTTCGAGGTTAATGCAAGCTTTGCAAAAACTTAAAAATGTTGAAAACCTCAATAGAAAAACTGGACAGTTTTGACATGCCTACATTTGCAGAGAAGATCTAAGAAGATCCAACCATTGGATTGACTTCATGTAAACGGAAAAGTTGTTTGTTACCTCATGATATACACTTTCACTATTGGGATTTTCAAAAAAATCTCTCAATGGGGTGCACCTTACTAAAGTCCAAATTTCAAGCAGTTTGCAGCAATTGCAGCCTCCTTGTTGGCATTTTTTTTTTGCTTGCTTCAACTCCCCCAATGGACCAAATGGCGTGAGATTTGGGTTGTGGGTAGCTCATAACAATTCTAAACCTAACCTAAGAGGAATTAGCCCAATTGTGAGTAGAGAGAAAGAATGAATCAAAAAGCGTGGATAGCAGCCTGTCGGTTTGTAACACAAAAATTGGGAGGTAGAGGATAAAATTGGCCAAACCCTTGGATGTGTAGCTTAGCAATAGGTTGAGGAATGTGTGGCTAAGAGGGTTTAGGCAATGGTGTAAAGGATTTAGAGAATAGAGCACGTCAAATTTGGGCCACAAGTGGGAGAAATGGATAAGATATGATTAGTGCTAATTGAGCTGTGGGAAGACTAATGAGAAGAGGGAAGATAGGTAGGAGAGCTATGGGGAGGCTCTGATACCATGTTGAGATTTTGGGAGACCCAAGCTCTCCATGGTAATGATGTTAATCCCATACTAATCACCTACTAATTACACATGATTAAAATGACCTAAGGTGGATGGTGTCTAATTATACACATGATGATGTGTATGTGCAATAGACTCAAATCAATTAGGTTCCAAGATAGATTAGCTTTGGACTCATAAAGAGACTTGAGATGTGCAAAGTGCATGAGATGATTCATTGCTTGAAAAATGACCCCTTTTATAGGGTGGAGGTACAAAATCTCATGGGACTTCCCTTGCTGCATATGGGATAAATGTCTACTTGCCATATGGCATTTCTCACTCCATACCTCTTGTCTAGTGCACTTTGGCACCACAATTCTCAACAGTTTTTCCATGCGCGGACAAAACACATTGAGGTACACTACCACTTCATCAAGGAGAAAGTCTTGGCACAGGCGACATCGACTTGGCCTACATCAGCTCACATGATCAGGTCGCTGACATCTTCATAAAGGCCTTGGGAGCTGTGAAGCTCCGTAGATTTCAAGATATGCTTCGAGTTCACGAGCTGGAGTTAAGCTTGAGGGAGAGTGTTGAGATGTTAAGCTTAACATGAGCTGACACTCACACGGCGCCTACATGACCGTTCGACATTTACATCACTGGGCGGGTTTGGTAGCTAGCACCGACATATCTTCGCCAGAGATTCTACAGCTAGACTACACCGACTAGTCCACATCTACCCACTCCACTTCAGCGTGTTCACATTATGGACCGCCTCTAATACGTGTGTTAGCCACTTTATCTCCTTTGTAGACCTCTTTTGTTAAAGAAGAAGAAGAACAATTTTCAGCCCCTCACCTTGTGTGCTGTCTTCTAGGGTTTGTGTGAGTGTGAGTGTGAGTGTGAGTGTGTGTGTGTGCTTGTAAGCTCAAGCTCCCTTCTCCCCTTCATCTTTTCAATGTTGTAAAAAGTAATAATATGCATTCAATCACATGAAAAGGCATGTGCAATGACATGCAACACTATGCAAGTGCATGCAACACTATGTAAGTGCATGCAAATAGTATTACATGCAAAGACATTAAATGAAATGCAAGGCTATGCAAGTGTATACAAAGATAAATAAAGGGCATAAGTGCTCATGTAAGTGCATCCAAGGGATAATAAAGGGCAAGTAATGCCATGGTGGCCACTCCCCGCCGCCCCCCCCAGAGAGAGCAACCAAGGTGCCCCCACAAAGAGAGTGAGAGAGAGAGAGCACACGTAGCCCCAGGTAAGAGAGAGAGAGAGAGAGAGAGAGAGAGAGAGAGAGAGAGAGAGAGAGAGAGAGGATGGGAGTAAGATGAGGTGAGATGAAGATAGAGATACATGGCGGAAGAAAGAGTGAGAGGAAGGGAGGGAAGAAGGGAGATGAAGAGAGAGAGAGAGAGAGAAGAGAGAGAGAGAGAGAGAGAGAGAGAGAGAGAGAGAGAGAGAGAGAGAGAAGGTGGGAGAGGGAAGGGAGGAGAGAGAGAAGAGGAAGGGAGATTGAGATTGAGAGAGAGAAGAGGAAGGGAGGAGAGAGAGAGTTGGAAGAAGGTGTGAGAGAGAGAGAGAGAGAGAGAGAGAGAGAGAGAGAGAGAGAGAGAGAGAGAGAGAGAGAGAGAGAGAGGATCATGGGAGAGAGAGAGAGTGAGAGGGAAGAGGGTGGTGGAAGAGGAGAGAGAGAGAGAGAGGAGAGGGAAGAGGGGGAGAGAGAGAGGGATGGAAGAGGTTGAGAGAGAGAGAGAGAGAGAGAGAGATGGGAGTAAGATGAAGTGTGTGTGTGTGTGTGTGTGAGAGAGAGAGAGAGAGAGAGAGAGAGAGAGAGAGAGAGAGAGAGAGAGAGAGAGAGTAGGAAGAAGGTGGGAGAGGGAGGGGAGAGAAAAGGGAGGAGAGAGAGAAGAGGTAGAGAGTAGGAAGAAGGTGGGAGAGGGAGGGTAGGAAAAGGGAGGAGAGAGAGGAGGGAGGGAAAGAGAAGAGAAGAGTGTGGTGGAGGGAGAGAGAGGAAAGGGAGGAGAGAGGGAAGAGGGTGGGAGAGGGGGAGAGAGAGGAAAGGGAGGAGAGAGGGAAGAGGGTGGGAGAGGGGGAGAGAGAGAAGAGGGAAGAGGGAGAGAGAGAGAGAGAGATGGGAGTAAGATGAAGTGAGGGAGAGAGAGGAAAGGGAGGAGGAAAGGTGGGCTAGAGGGGATGGGATGAGAGGTGGTGGTGGAGTTGGGAGGAGACATGAGAAGCTAGTGGAGGGACTAGAGAGAGAATGTTCACATCTTTAAGAGAGAAGGGTTTCTAGCAAAAGCTTCCTCAAAAAACACACTCACTCTAATCTCTTTGATTAAGTTATTCATCATGCTTAATCCATATCCTTAAGAGAGAGAAGAGTGTGGTGGAGGGAGAGAGAGGAAAGGGAGGAGAGAGGGAAGAGGGTGGGAGAGAGGGGAGAGAAAAGGGAGGAGAGAGAGAAGAGGAAGGGAAAGAGAGAGAAGAGTGTGGTGGAGGGAGAGAGAGGAAAGGGAGGAGAGAGGAAGAGGGTGGGAGAGGGGGAGAGAGAGAAGAGGGAAGAGGGAGAGAGGAAGAGAGAGAGAGAGAGAGAGAGAGAGAGAGAGAGATGAGAGTAAGATGAAGTGAGGGAGAGAGAGGAAAGGGAGGAGTAAGGTGGGCTAGAGGGGATGGGATGAGGGGCCACAATACAAGGCGTTCAAGACGTCTATTCAGACTCGGAAAAACATTCCCAATTTCACAGATTTGGTGTCTATGTTGATTATAGAAGAGAAGAGCTTGGGTGAAGACCAATAGTCTTCACAAAACAAAAACAATTCAGAGCAACAGGCCTTCTACACAAGTTTAGGAAGAGGACAAGGTAGAGGAGGCCGTGGACGCGGCCAAGGAGGTGGCGAAACAGGTAATCAGAATTATGAGTAGTAGTTGCAACAACAACAATCCTAGAATTCACAACAACAACAACACCCAGGTGGAAGAGGCCAATTCAGAGAGGCAGGGGGAGTCAAAGAGGTCGTGGAAATTGGCAAAGGCAGTATAACGATACACGTTGATGCTTTTATTGTAGTAAGCCAGGACATGTGCAGGCAAATTGTTATATAAGAAGCAGGCTGACATGCAAAATGGAAAATTGCAGCAAAACAACTATGCATCCTCGAGCAGAAACAATGAGGATAATGAAAGGTTGTTTGTTATACAGCATGTCGTTAATGCCATGTCTGAAAATGTTGAAGCAGCACATAAAGATGATGTATGGTACGTTGATTCAGGTGCTTCAAACCACATGACAAGTCATGGGGAGTGGTTTAAGGAGATGAAAAACCTTGAAAGTCCAGGTTTTGTGAAAATAGGGGATGACACTGCTCATCCAATTGCCCATGTTGGAGATGTGCCATTGTCTATGCAGGATGGCAAAGTGAAGTACCTTGCAGATTTACTTCATATTCCAAATATAACAAAGAATCTGGTTTCAGTTGGCCAGATGATTGAGCAGGGTTTGCAGGTTCGGTTTAACCCTGATGGTTGTTATGTTGAAGACTTTAAAGACAAGTGCAGGTTGGTTGTAAAAGGTAACAGAGTGGGCAGAATGTTTACATTGAATGTAAACATGCCTGAAGTGAGTGCCACGACGTTTGCAAATGGTTCAAGAATTGTTGCAGACACAGACATTTGGCATAAAAGAATTGGACATGTGAATGTGCAGAGAATGAACTCTATGCAGACTAAAGGAATTGTGATAGGGCTGCCAAAGTTTAAAGTTGAAGGTATACAAAAAATATGTGAAGCATACCAATTTGGAAAGCAAACAAAGCATGTATTTCCACGTGACAGAAATGTGAGCAGAAATGCACTAGATGTTGTGCATTCAGATGTATGGGGTCCTACGAAGACCATGTCTATGGGAGGCTGCACGTATTATGTGACATTTATTGATGAGACCACACAAGGAAAGTGTGGGTATACTTCATGAAGGAGGAGGGTAAGGTGTTCACTCATTTTCAGAATTTTAAGGTTATGGTTGAAAAGCAAATAGGGAAATATGTAAAGTGCCTAAGGTCAGATGGAGGGGGAGAGTACTTCTCCAATAAGTTCTCTGAATTTTTGAAGAAGAATGATATTCGGAGACAGTTTACATTATGCAGATACCCCCGTACTATGCCTGACATTTCTGCAGGGCATTCTGATGTTGATGGAGAGTCTAGTGGCTCAGAGATGAGCCTTAATGAGGATCTTGGGATACCAGCTATGAGAACACCTGGTGTAAAGAAGGCTATGGAAGCCAAGAATGCAAAGCTATGAAGATTTGGGAGAGTGAAGAATCCTGTGCAGAGGTTTACCTATGATGGTTTTGTGGCACATCACTATCCATACATGGCAAAAGTTGTGTAGGTTGTAGAGCCCACATGCATTGATGAGGCTGTTGGAAATGTGTGTTGGAAGAAAGCTATGGATGAGGAGATGGATGCACTATATGGAAATGAGACTTGGGATTTAGTGCTCTTTCTTGCCTGAAGGCAAGAAAGCCATTCGATGCAAGTGGGTGTACAAAGTAAAACATAACAGTGATGGAAGCGTAAGCAGGTACAAGGGTAGATTGGTAGCCAAAGGATATGCACAGACATATGGCATTGATTATGAGGAAACTTTCAGCCCAGTTACCAAGATAGCAATAGTGAGAGTTGTGATAGTAGTGGCTGCGTCAAAGCAATGCTCTTTACATCAGATGGATGTAAAGAATGCATTCTTGCATGGGGGATTTGCAGGAAGAGGTGTATATTTTGCAGCCACGTGGTTATGAGGATGTGAGTCACCCCGAGCATGTTTGCAGGTTGAAGAAAGCCTTGTATGGCTTAAAGTAAGCACCAAGAGCATGGTCTGACAAGATTTCTGAATATCTTGTCATCACTATTGGCTTTCATGTAGCCAATGCAAATTTCTCGCTATATATGAGACACAGAAATAGAGGGGTTGTGCTTGTTGTCATCTATATAGATGACCTGATCATTACGGGGGACCATGATGCAGAGATCTTTTGATGTAAAGATCTTGCTTAGACAGAAGTTTGAGATGAAGGATCTAGGGGAGCTCATATATTTCTTGGGCATTGAGGTGATTAGGTCACCACATGGTATTGGATTACTGCAGAGATAGTATGGCTTGGACATGTTGTCCAAGTATGGTATGACAAGCTGTAAGCCTATCTCAGTGCCATTGGATCAGAATGGCAAGTTGAGTGCAGATTCAAGAGAGATTTTGGAGGATCCTACTATGTATAGGCACATGGTAGGAAGCTTGATCTACATGACGATCACTAGGCCAGATTTGAGCTATGTTGTTGGGTTGGTGAGTCAGGTTCCTCGGAAGCCGCATTTGGATGCATTGAGATGCATACTGAGGTATGTGAGGTCTACTTTGCATTGTCGACTATTTTATGAAACTGGGACAGAGATATGTGTACATGGGTACACAAATGCTGATTGGGCTAGTAGTATCTCAGATAGAAGATCTACTAGTGGCTTCATGTTTTCTTTGTGGGGAGTGCTGCTCTGTGACTTGGAGTAGCAAGAAGCAGCCTCTATCCAGTACAGAGGCCGAGTACAGAGGTTCTGCTATGGTAGCATGTGAGGTAGCTTGGTTGAGAAAGCTACTTGCAGATTTGGGTCTATCAGTGGATAGACAAGTTGTCATTTTCTGTGACAACATTAGCAGTATACAGTTGGCCAACCAGGAACCCAATTTTTCATGCTCGCACGAAGCATATAGAGGTCCACTACCATTTTGTCAGAGAGAAGGTTTTAGCAAAAGATGTTGACCTTGTTTATGTCAGCACACAGGATCAGGTCGCTGACATCTTCACCAAAGCATTGGGTACAGCAAAGCTCCGCAGATTCAGGGCTTCGCTTGGTGTACATGAGATGGAGTTGAGCTCGAGGGGAAGTGTTGAGATATCGAGCTCATCTAGTGAGACGGTGGACACTGATGACCCGCCTGGGAGATAGGCCCCACACTTACACCACTGGCATGGTTGGTGAGATCATGGGTGATATGCAGCCAGTGAGATGACAGGCTATGTGACAGCCATTCTAGAAACTGGCATAGTTATAGTGCCAGCTCATTTAGTTGGGTTCACATGATAGAGAACCCTAGTAGGTATTTGGTTGAGTATCTTTTCATAAATGTGTACTCTTATCTTTGTATATGGTGTGTTGAGTGTTGTGTGAAAAAGAAGAAGATTTTCAGCCTCTCACCTTGTGTGTTCTCTTTTAAGGTTTTGTGAGTGTGTGTGTGCTTGCAAGAGCTCAAGCTCTCTTCTCCTCTGCATCTTTTCAGATGCTTCTACATCATGTGTAGCTTTTGGCTCTTTTGGGTTTATGTCCTCCAAAGGCTCCTTTTTGTTGTTCTTCAATTCATCCTTGGGTTTCAATAGTTTGTTCTCTTTTTTTTCTTGGGTTTAAAAGGTTTTGCTTTTTCTTTTGGGTTTTGCTTTAAAACATGTTCTTATACCCATGTTGAGATATTGTCTTTTGCACTCTTTTTGACCATTTTTCGTGCCTTAGATTGTAAGCGTGTAAGCACATTCAAGGGTACCGTGGAAATTGCCCGTTTTGTACACTTAAGATGTTAAGAGTTGTATTTTGTGAGACCAGTTGCATTGAAGCAACTTATCTTAGGCAATCTTGGAACATGTGATCAATGCCACATCGTTCACACATGGGTTGCAAAGTGTCAGCAGTGACTACGGGCATGGAAGTATTCCAAACTGTGCAGTCTGCCACTTTGTGAGGTTCACGATAATAGAAACACTAAAGTGTTCGATTAATCACTTCTTGAGCAGTTTCTACCCTTTGGACTATTTCTATTTTTGATGTACGCGAGATGGGGGTTTTGAGTCAATTGTTGATGAATTGGGACACTTTGTAGTATCATAATTAAAGGATTTACAATATATGCAGTACATAAAAACAGGTGCCTTGTATGCACAATGGGGATTGGGATGGTCGTAGTGATTGCACTTAACACAAGGCATTTCGATCCTCATTTGTGTAGGCATTAAGGATGGTTGGTTTTGAAGGAGCTCATCTTCTCTTAGAGATGTCGATTGAAATCTTTTAAGTAAGGCTGCATAGAATTTAGAGAATGACAATTCTGAGATCAATCTTTCTTTTGCCATTGCTTCACTTGGTTTAGATGAGGAACAACTCGTAGCATGATCATCTTCCACTATGTTGTCATCTAAACATACTGGTTCTTTACAACATTGATCGAATGTTTCTGGGATTGGATACGATGATCAAGTTGTGTAAGTTGTTTTTCTTTAAGCTCATCATGAAACATCTCTTCAATTGAGAATCGTTTAATTTCTCCCATTACTCACATCGTGAGTCTAAGAGTTTTATCCGAAGGATAGTCTCTAATGGATTCATTTGGTTTATGCTCAATTGAATAGAGTTCTTTTGATGCACTCCATCGATCACCTTGTCTTGAAAAACCGTGGATAAAGGCTATTTTCAAGGTTTTGAAGTTGGTCTTGATCGCTGGCATCAATGTGATGAACCATCGACTAGCCTTTCCCTCTAAGCATAGATTCAACGCATGTACCTTGGTGGGGCAATTAGGATTTCCAAAGGCATCACATCTGTGTTTAAACATTTGAATGAATTAAACAAGGTCTGTTATTCCATCGTATTTGCCTATAATTTTGAAAATTTGTATGGCCGTATTTCTGTATGAATCACTAAGGCCGTATGTGAGTGCTCTTGTTGTGAGAGAGACTCACTAAGTCCTTAGGTAACCCCCCTTCCTAGACTAGTATATCTAAGGTATGGCCATCTAGTGGTTGAAAAGAGTTGGTACCTATAAGATTGGTGGGAATGTTAGGTAAGGAACCAAAGCCCGGTGGGATCGAAGTGACAGGGGGTGTAAAATCTGATGACACCCTTGTTATAAGAATGGCCAATGGTATTGGGAGGTGCATTTGGGGCATAGATCTCAATGACTCGAAGATGTTAGCCATTGGGTTTAGTCCTTGTGTTGTCCCTAGCAATCCCTCTATCGTTGCCATGTCTGATTGCCTAAATGCTCCTTAATGAGTAAGCACACTTTTTTTTTGCTTTTTATATTTTCACAGCCCGTTTACAGCCTCAAGAGGCCTAGTGTTCTCTTCGTTGCGTCGAACGAGTGTTCGTTCACCCTAATTAGCTTAGGCACTCTACGCACATGAACGACCTCTGAGATATTTTTTTGAAAAAAGTGCATGCTAGTCACTTCCCAGACAGAAGAGGAGGTCCTAAAACCTATTTTCCATCACTATCTCAAGATGAAAAAAAAATCAAGAATTTTTCTCCTGTTTCGCTGCACTTTTTTTAGGGCGTTCTAAAATGAATTTTGAAAAACTCTGTATGAGAGAGTTGTAGTATTTTTGGAGTACTGCAACTTTGTCTCCCTCAGTCGTTCTTGATTTTTTTGTTTAGACCCTCAAAAAGTAACTCGAAAATGATTCGACGTCATTTTCGTACTGTTTTTTAACGATTTTTCGTGCTATTTTTTGCCTTGATTTTTGGGTTGAATTTTGAGGCTGTTGGTGGGAGGCCAAAACGATCGATTTTGACTTCGGAGGACTAAGACCAAAGTTGAAGAGCTCGATGCCAACGTTCCGATGAGCCTGAGCCTCCAAACAAGGGTGTTTTCTAGAGTCTTTCTTTTTGGCGTGAGGTCAAAAAGAAAGACTCTAGAAAACACCCTTGTTTGGAGGCTCGGGCGTGAGGTCAAGGCGTGAGACCCTTAATCCATGAAACGCTTGGTCGTAAAAGGATTGTCTCACACATTTTTTGGCGTGAGGTCAAGGCGTGAGACCCTTAATCTGTGAAACGCTTGGTCGTAAAAGGATTGTCTCGCGCATTTTTTTTTGGAGTCTAGTGGGAAATACGAATTTCCTTGTTGGAGGGGGGGGGATATTTTTTGAATTTAAATTTAAGGAGATTGGAATTTTCCCAAAAAGATAAATGGGAATTAAAAAAGTCAACCTTTTTATGACACCCCTTACACCCTTCATAAATGACTCCCAAAATGGACAATTTGACAACTCATGAGCATCTACTCATTGAATACTCATTAGCCTTAATGAGTTATGTAAAAAGGTGATTAAGAACTAATCAAAGATTAATTCTTTTTTAATCTTTTCCTCTTTTATACTAATCAAGGCCTCTAATTAAATACTAATCTCTAATTCACACAATTGAGCACATCATTGGATAGAGCAAGGGAATGCTAAGCTAAGTGCATCAACAAATGTGTAAATTAATCTAAAATAGGAGATTAATTAGATTCTTAATTTTGGTCTCTTCTTTTAAGGTAAAATTAAGCAAAGAGAGTCAAATTACTCCAATTTGATGATGAAATTGATGTAATTAGGTGTTTTGATGCATCTAGATGCTCTCAAAGCACTCAAAAATATTAATTTCAACTACTCACATGATCAATTTAGACTCCAAATAACACATGATCAATTTAGACTCCAAATAACACATTTTCTAAATTTTTGGTCTCTTGAAGTGAATTAATTACTATTAATGATGGCAAAAACCATTCCATTAAGAGATTAGTCGAATTCACCAAATCACCAAATTTTGATGAAAAACAATTAATCAAGATAATGGACAATGGGTAATGCGTAGATTAGAGGAAAAACAATGGAAAAAGCCAAGGGATGGCTCCTCGGCAGCGGCACGAAAAATGTTATGGCTCACCCTAACCCCCATTGAAACACATCCAACAAGAGATTACTTGGTGAACTGCAACTGTCATGTGAGGATCTTTCCAATGGCCGAGCTCATAACCCTTGAGGTATCCAAGCTCTAAAACTCCTTGAGAATTGCGCCTCCCACGAGCGTTGTCACACCATCGCATTGCACTACGGGTACTCGTCCCTCTTCTCATCTCAAGCCTATGATGCCATGGCTTGCCCAGTAATACATCACATCCATTTAGTGGTGCAACTAAGAAATGCTCATTATCAAGGTAGCCCTGGATATGTATGCGCAACTTCCCTATCAGTGGGGTAACCTGCACCTCTTTACCAACAAAGGCAGCTTCTGCTTCAATCTGAGGTCCCATGTTCTCAACCGCAATACCCAAGACAGGTGCCGTTTGTATAGAGATGAAGTTATCGGTTGCACAGTCATCAAACATGAATAAGGCAGACTGATCCTTGATTTGACCCCATGCTTTGCATACCATCCGCTCTTTTGCATCATGTTGTGTGTTTCCCTGCACATCGGGAACTGCATGTACATTAGCCTTGGTCTGCTTGTCATCGTGTTTGGTTTGCGGTCAAGGCATTGTCGAAACGTGTGCTCTTTGCTGCCACAAGAAAAACATTTTCCCTCCTTGGCATATTGCTCCCTTTGCTCGGAGGTCAAGCCAAATTTGTTCTTCTTTGGGCCGTGATCTTTAGATGAGGTATTTTCAGCTTTACCTGCCTTGTGGGTCTCCCGGAAGTTCTTTTTAGGTGGCTGTCCACCTTTTTGCAGATTTGGGACAGCCTTGTCTTTGCCCTTTGAACCGCCTTGATCTTACTTAATTTTGAGCACCAATTGCTCCGTAGTAAGAGTAGAGGCTGTAAGCTATTGCAAAGTATGTTTCGGGTGCAATTCAATGCCCAAACGGTAAGCTGGTTGCAATCCGGAGCGAAACTTCCTCTTTCTTTCATCCTCAGCGATTTGCATAAAAAGAGTTACCTCAAGCAACACTTTCCAAAACTTGTTGACATACTGTTGCACACTTTCATTATCTCTTTGCTCAAGTCTATCCCACTTTTGGGTGAGAGTTTGCTCCGCATTTGGTGGCAAAAACTAGGCATAAAATCTATCCTTAAACTCTTTCCAGGTGCAAATGGGGTCTTTGGTGATCTTTTCAAAGATCCACCAATGAGTAGCATGGCGTACTTTAGACTTCTCAGTGAAGTCCTCATCACTAAAAGCAATGTCAAACTGTGCTACAAATGCTAACACTTTGGAAGCATCATGCCCTCCATGAAAAACATGAAACTTAACGGATTTGTCACCGGCTTTAAATTCCTTGAGCTTTCTGGCATGAGGCTCATGGTCCTCTCTTTTTCTTTTCCCTTTATCCAACGAGGCAGCCCTATCTGCATGGGCTCCATGGGCCATCATGGAAGTTTCATGAAGCATGGTGGCATGTGCTCCATGAACTTGAGAATCAGATACATGTGACTTTCCTACATAAGGCAATGTCTCTTCATGAGACAATTCGAGGCAAAGTAGACCTGTCACCCCTTCCATGCGATACATGTCTTGAATGCATGTGACCATCATGCCCTCCATGAGCACTAGCATACATATACCTGTCGGGCTTTGTGCCTTGTGGGAGGTGACTGTCACCTCTTCCCTTTGCATAAATGACCTCAACCTTTGAGATGCAGGACCTCCATGTTTCAAGCGAGGTGGATTTCTGAATTTTAGCTCTCCATCTTCCCCCTCTTTGATGTCACCTTTGCAGAGGAGGTAGGAAAGTGCCAACTCCCTTGGCTTCTTGCCCACTTCCCGTGCCATGGACTCAAAAGTCACGTCTACCATTGCATCGGCTTTCCTTGCTTCAATGGCACTTTGCACATGGGGATCTTCATGTAAAAATTTCAGCTCTTGCTCTTATGCCAGCAAAAGCTTTCTCATATGCTCCAATTCAGCCCTCATTGCATTAGGTTCTTCTTCCTGCATGACTGTCTTTCCTCGAGAAAGTTGTCTCCTTGAATATAGTCAACATAATATATAATGTATCGTGTCTCAGGAGAAGAGTTAGTGAATGGTTTGTTCTTGTACATGCAAGTTAATGGTTTGTTCGTGTAAGAATATGGCACAATAGAACAAGACACAACAATAGAGTACACTAGACAATGCAATAGAGGGAATGGAGAGAATTTTGAAATTCTGATTATACTAAACAAGAGATAAGTGTAATATGATGGTGCTATCCACCCGTGAGCTCTAGTGTAGAGCTTAGATGGTGATCTAGATAGACTTTGGATGGAGGGCGTACTAAGAGTATAGGGAATATATGCTCACAAGCATTAAATGCCTTAGCTTGTGCCAACTATGTCCATTTATAGTGCTACAGGTAGTGTGGTGGACGCGTCTAAGACGTGGGTAGCTACACTGCATTGACGCGGCTCACTGCTCGCGTATTCATAACGCGTCCCAATCGACTAATGATGAAATTAGTATCCAGGGGAATATTTTAAGGAATATTCCAAGGGATATTCCTTGGACCCCAACTAATGGTTGTACCCCTCATCATCTCCTAACCATCAATGGTCACAACTACGACCCTTTCCAGCATCTAAGTTGGGGTTACCATTAAAGAATTATGCACCAATGGCTTCTCCTCCTCATAATGGGGGCCGTACAAATGTGCACCATACATCAATGTGAGATACATGCTGAGAGGCGGGCATTGAATGTATACTAATAGTGCCACTTGTCTATATGATAATATATGCAAGATAACCATCGTCCTTGCCAGGTGGCATTCGTTAATTCGACTGATTATATCACCTTGATCATTACATTAATGACATGTTACCATGTGATAGTCTTTGGCCGTATGCTCATTTGTCGAGAAATATAGTGATATTACCCACTGCACCTTGAGACATCATTTTTCTCGATTTCACGTGCACTTTTCACCCCCTTTTTTGCCTGTTCTTCCCTTGGTATTTTGAATATTCTGTCTGTTTTGACCATCTTCTAATACTTGATCTCACAGATATCATGTTGCACTCGTGTTTTGACCTTTCACTAGCTCCTTGAAATGTGACTTTGCACTTGTGTTTATGAATTGAAAATTTGCTTTCACGCTCTCTCTAAAGGACGGAATTACACATCTTATGGCTTTTAGTCTCTTTATTGCAAGTGATATCAAAACTTCTTTAGGCTTTTAATTTAAGGCTATTGTCATGTATGTTTCAATACAAAGCAATACCGTTGTTTCACTTATATAGGCTCTTGTCTATCGTGTTGTTATGCATCACTGAGATATAGTTAAAGCAAATGAAATCAATATATATATTCTCCTAATCATCAATCAAACTGATACTATTATTTTATTTATTCAGATTTGTCTATATCGTGTTGTTGTGCATCCTTGTAAGGCTCACTTTTTGGTCAACTCATTCTTAAATATAGATTCACGATTTCATCTCATCAATGTAATACGAAGCAATACTATTGTTGCATTTATATAGGTTGGTCCATATCACATTGTTATGCATCCCTGTAAGGCTCCCTTCTCAGTCAACTTGTTCTTCAATATAGATACATGTTTTCTCCTCATCTCATCAATGCAATGTAAAGTGATACTATTATTTCATTTATATAGTTTTTCCCATATCGAGGCTCCCTTCTTGGTTAACGTATTCTTAAATATAGATACATGTTTTTGCCTCATCAACAATATTGTTGTTTTATTTATATAGGTTCATCCATATCACATTGTTATACACCCCTGCGAGGCTTCCTTCTTGGTCAATGAGTAACCTTCTCTAGTATCTGAATGAATCTCACAATAATAAGGTAAACCACAAAATTGCTTCAAAAGCAAGAAATCAGTTGGCATGAAAAACCAGTAAGTCAGTTTGGTTTTTTCACGCCAAAGAAACCTACTTTATTTGCTCCATTACATCTTCCTAATCACAATTATGCATTTCTCATCCACTTCAATGACCAAAACTCAAATGTGAATATCTCAAGATATTCACGCCAGTCTGGTTCTTCACGCTAAGTCTTTGGACACATAAGATTCACATGTCCTAAACCTTTTTTTGCACAATTGCACCAATCTAACACTATTTTGCATCAAAATGGTTATAAGTGATTCATGAATATGCCACCTTAGTTATTCATGCCATACTAATCATAAGCATTACATGATCACTTAACCTCCATCCACCATCTAAATGACATGGAATGCATACTAATCATATGCATTACATGATCACCGAACCTCCATCCACCATCTGAATGATATGTCATAATAACATACATGAAAAGGGTCCAAACTATGGAAATTTTTAGACGTGAATATCTCAAGTTTTCATGACTAAAAATCAATTTAATTTTTCACGCTAAGATTTATGCACCCTACTCTCTCTCTCTCTCTCTCTCTCTCTCTCTCTCTCTCTCTCTCTCTCTCTCTCCACAAGATAAGAGCAAGTAGACAAGCAAGACTAAGGGGGGATTGTGTCTTTTCATTATGAGAAAGTTGCTTAGATACAACTACGTCTTATTCACACTTGGGCACCCAAACTTTATCCTAATCTATTAAGCTTGGTCATTTTCCAACTTCCTTATAATATATATAACATTTATAGTGTCATTTACATAACACTTATTTGGCTACTCTAGTGTGTAATGAGAAGTGCTTCTTTAAGACTAAAATGGGGTTAAAATCTCCCATACATGATGATGCATATTCTATCCTTAGAACATGTTAAGGCCTAAAGGGTCTTATAAGAAAAAGTACAATGGAAAGATAGATAGAAAAACAAAGTGCAATAAACAATGCAATAGATAGAGAATTTAAAAATTATGAGACAAGTACAATTTGATGCTGTTGTCCACCCGTGCACTCTCAACTAGAGCTTAGATGACAATCTAGATAGGCTGTGGATGGAGGAAGAACTAAGTGTGGAGGGTATGGATACTCACAAGAATTGGATACTTTAGCTTGTGATAATATATAGTGCTGCAAGTGGTGTGGTAAACATGTATACAAGGCAGACAACTACACGGTATAGACGTGGTCATTACCAACATATCCATGTTTTTCTTCTCCACACTATGTAGCTCTTGTTTTAGCATAGTTTCCTTGACTTTGTGTTAGTCAAGAACATTTGCACCAAGTTCTACCATTTAACTGTTGGAGTGTTGGCAGCCTGTATGTGTCTTATCATTGTGTCTATGACACGGATAGAAAGACAATACATGACTTTCCTTGCATTCTCGTTTTCCAGTCCTTGAATGCCTTTACATCTAGAGTGATATTCTCTTCAAAAGCAACTCTGGAGGCTCCTCATTGTCTCCTTCAACATATTCCCAAAATTCTTTACCCATTAGGAAATTGGTCATTCTGAACTTCCAAGCATGGAAGTTGTTCTTTTTCTGCTTCTCATCACTCATAAACGCGGCCAATTATCCACCATCACCCACCAATAATGAACTTAGGTATCCTAAGGAATATTCCTAGAATAATATTCATATGTCAGGCCGAGGGCTCGTGCCCCCGAACCCTCGACTAGGGGGGCCGTTAGCCCCTTGGAACCCCCAAGATGAGGCGCTGCCCTAAGCCCCAGCTAATGCTCGCACCATCTCCTAACCATCAATGATCGGCATCTAAGCTAGGGTTCCCACGAAAGACATGTGCACCAATGGCTTCTCTTCATAATGGGGGCCTTTACAAATGTGCACCAAACATAGATGTGAGATACATACTGAGTCGGGCATTGAGTATACTAACAGCCCTATCACCAAAGCTTAAATCTATAATGGTTTCTACATGATTAGAGCTTGCACAAAGTGCATTTGAAACAAGGGTGAGGTGTTTATCACATCTTCAAAAGTAACATACATGTAACCCTCCTAGATATCGTAGTAGACAATGATAATAATAAAAAATGATCTACTCCTTTGGACCCCTATTCATATCAAAATACAACACTTCTTTATCAATATTTTCCATTGTTTCCTTTTTAGAGCTTGAGGAGGCAATATGAGAGTGGCCACAACTGGATCAAGAATCCTCCTCCACACATCCAAAAGAGAATTTCCCCCTTTCTTCTGACTTTCTATGTAATTAAACGTTGCTAGCTCAAATGTTGGAAAGTTGAACTAGGCATGGGAGTCTTTCCTTTTTTCTGTTACAATGCTAATGGGGTGAACTGCCTTTTGATTGGCATGTATAAGGGGTCCACCCATTACATCACTATTGCCATGTATATGCTTGTGCACAATAGAGCAATGGTCGTATTCATTACTTGTATGATTCTCTCTACATATTGAGCACCAGACTAACTCCCTCCTTGGATAAAGGTGTGCATCGCTGGGAGGTTCCCTAACTCTTTTAGCTTGAACTTTTCAAGAATTAGTGATGTTAGTTCATTGACAGTCATATGACGTTTTCAAGATTTGTCGATGTTAGTGTCTAAGTCATGTGACTACTTGACACTCGAGACGACGAATCCGAAGAAAATGGAGGCTTGTTTTCCTCAAGCTAGGGTAATTCTAACATGTTATCCACAAATTCTATAACCAATTTGTAGCATGCATCCAATGTGGCAAGTTTTGACAAGAGTAGATAGTCGTGCATTCTAGGGTCACATACTCCCTTATGGAACCACGGTAATAATTGTTCATCATCAATGAGCCTCTCCCTAACAAGAGTTCAGCAAAGCCAGTGTAGACATTGCACTCTCTTGCCAAATGTGGCCAAAGAGTTAGAAGACAGCTTATGTAGAGTTGACGCTACCAAATAGGATGCAGGCTTAGGCAAGCTATGTGACCACATTTGTGTGAGGACGCATTGCTCTTAGGTTATGGTGAAAACGTAACCAAATAGTTATGTAGACTCGGCACACTGCCAAGTAAGATGCAAGCTTATTCAAGTTATGTGACCACATTTGTGAGTGGTGGTCGAGGACACATTGCCAGGTGCCCATTTAAGGTTCAAAGCGATCTTAGATGACCATGGGAGCTATGCAAAATCCCAATGAGATCTTGTTATAGGCTAACATGGTCCCAATCGAATGATATGATTGGTTAATCATTTTGGACCAAGTCGTGGGTTAGCCAACATGGACAACCTATAACTATATTGACCGTGGGCACTATATATAGACTATTTTGGCAACAACCTTTGTTTATCATCAAGTTTATTATATTCAAGTACCTTTGTAAGGGCTCTATATCTAGATTCTATCTGGATCGCCATCAACGCTCCTTATCTCAAGTATAATGATAGGCAGATAGCCATCAGTTTGTTTAAAGTTCAAGCAGTAATATTGTTTGCTTTTCACTTCTTTCTACAATTCAGTGCTTTGTATTATGAAGATCCAACTTCTCTTATTATGTTCTCTCTCTCTCTCTCTCTCTCTCTCTCTCTCTCTCTCTCTCTCTCTCTCCGAAACTGTTGTAAAAGGTGAACAACGTCACAAAGGATATCATGTGATGACTTTAACATTGGTCTTATAGGGGCTTTGGAAATTTTTTATAAATAATTTATATTGTTTTAACTATAAGATTTTAATGAAATCTCTTCTACTAAAGTACTCTCAACACAAGACATTAGTTGAAATATAATCAAGTACATACTTTTGGACCATGGTTTCTATTTAGGAAGCTGTTTGGCTCAAAAAAAATTTGATTTTTAGCTTTACTTTAAAAACATCTTAAATAAATACATTTTGAGAAAACATCTCATATATATATCTCTTTTTTGAAAACCTCTTAATCATGTATGTTTTTTAAAACAACTTAAATATGTACACATTTTAAAAGGAAAGCTACTTGTAAACACAATAATAGTTTTTTTTTGTATGCATATATAAATCAATGGCATACATTTCATCAATTGAAGACATAAGATTTTACATTATCCTCCTCAAAGTAGGTCTTAATTGTAACATTTTAAGCTATTTTTAGAATTTACAAATTTTGCTAGGTACATGTGTTTTTCCTTAAACTGTATATATTAACCATGCTATCCAGATGTCTTCAAGTAAGGATCAACCATGCTATGAAAATTTTACACGCCTTTATATGGCAAAAGAAATAAAAACAACATTGGCATCTTGTAAGGAAGAGCCATGGAAACAGCACGTTACCGTGAGTAGGGAATGGCAAGCAAAGGCTTGGCACGGCTGACCACTGTCCCAAATCTCTCAGATAAGTCCACCTTGAGGCCAAGAGGAGATTTCCAATCAAAGGCATGAACAAGATTGGACAGTGTGGATTCAACGAGCGGGAGAGCGAGAGGCAATCCAGGGCAGCTTCGCCTGCCAGAGCCAAAGGGTAACAGCTCGAAGTCCTGGCCACGCACATCCATATGGATGCCCTTCTCTGTTAAGAACCTCTCTGGCATGATTTTCTGTGGGTGCTCCCACGTCTTGGGGTCACGCCCAATGGCCCATGCATTCACAAACAGCTTGGTTCCTTTGGGTAGTGTGTAGCCGCCCATCTCGCAGGCCTCCATGGACATGTGCGGCACTAGAAGTGGCAAGACTGGATGCAGGCGTAGTGTCTCTTTCACCACCGCTTTCATGTACACCAAGTTGGCCAAATCAGCTTCTTCTACCATCCTCCCCTCTTGTGGTTGGACCACCTTATCTAGCTCCTCTTGAAGCTTGTGCATTGCATGAGGGCTTCCCAGTAGCTCCGCCATCGCCCAATCTATCGTGGTGGTAGTCGTATCGATTGCACCCACAATCAGCTCCTACAATAGTACAACACACACACACACACACAAAATGCAACAATCTATCGTGGTGGTAGTCGGAAGATTTGGGGCATCGGAAGTACAATTGTTGTTTTTATGATGGTGTTAAGCGGAAGGGGAAGAGGGTAGGGGGAGAAGAAAAAAGCAAGCAAAAGGGAGGGATGGAATAAGACGACTGTTAGATAAGGCATGCCTTTTGCTTAGACGTCAAACAATTAGATGGAGAGACATGATGACATGGGAAAAGACTAGTTTTTTATCCCAACACAACTAACTAACTAAATTTTGCGCTAATATATTATATTAACAGTAGTGCATTAGTAGCTCACCATCATGTTTTTGCCTTTCCCTTGTCGAGGTTATCGAGGTGTGGGTGAGGTCGATGGGGGCACCAGGATGGCTTGCTTGATGGCGTTTAACCTTCTGGATTAGCAGGCTAATCTCTTGCTGGCGGAGGGGCTGAAATTCATGGACTCTTCGGGCGGTGAAGAGCTGGAGGCTGCAGAGCTTTCGCAATGCCGCCGTTCTGGCCGAACTCCATGCGGCGGGAGGCTTCGGAATGTGGGCGGCTGGCGAAGATCTTGTCGTTGGAGGTTAGGCACTCTTTGGCCAGAGACGCGTTTGAAACCACGACGGCATGGGTGGATCCCAGGCGAAGGTAGAAGATGGGGCCATACCTCTCGCTAAGCTTTGCAAGAGTTCTGTGAGGCAGGTGGCCGATCAGATGCAGCAGATTCCCCACCACCGGCAAAGCCAAGGGCCCTGGTGGAAGCTGTAGCCTCCGCCGCCTTCTCACACAATTACGGCTGTATGCTAAACACAGCACCACCAGCGCTGCCACAATTGCGCCTCCGCCTGCTGGTTGCAGCCACTCCATGCTTGGTCGCACTCTACGCGTACGTACGTCAACGAGACTAAAAAAAAAATTAATACACTAGTTTTATTAATACAAAGTGTCACTTACTTAAAAATGCTCAAGATTCTTCCACGTCAACTAAGAGAATATACTAATAGTTTTCACTTGGATTCTTTTGCATCGAAAAGCTTGTGATCTTGTTTTTGTGTGCATGGTAGGATCTTATCCTACCATCATAATTGTCATAATTTTTATTCAAGGCCAGACACTTTACTAAAGCTTAGAAATTGTCATAATTTTTATTCAAGGCCACACACTTTACTAAAGCTTATGAAGGGTGTGAGATAAACAAGAAGTCATTGCTATATGACATGAGCCATCGTAAAATGACACATACATTCCTTCCAGAATTTTAGGTTACAAAACTACCTCATCTTTTCACAACCTCACAAAAAGTCATTGTTGTGCCATGATCAGCCATTGCACTGAGACATACATCCCTTCCAAAAATTTAGGTTACAAAACTACTCTATCTTTTCACAACCTAATGGTTTTTATTCACTTTCATTTAAATTCACTAATACAAGAAAATTTATGCTGTCATTTGTAAGGGATATCTATACCATACCTAACCATGTTAGATAATGTATAAGAGGTTCATAGTTTTCCTTGATTACAATTGAACACTCACACTATCTCACATATTCTTCAATGGACCCTTTAGCAATTGCACAACTAAGGAGGTTTCCTTGAGAGTGTTTCCTTGATTACTATGTTTTGAGAGTGTTTCATTGATTACAATTAAACACTTAAACTATCTCTTATATTCTTAGATGGACCCTTTAGCAATTTTACAACTACGAAATTTCCTTATATGTAGTATGTTTTATCCCTAGTATATATTTCTTCAAAAGCTCTACAATCTGATTTACCCAAGTTCAAAACTTTAAGACGTGTTATAAATCAACCTCAAGTATATTTAGATTAAAATTTATGTGTTAAAGTTATATTGTATTGGCATGTAATTGAAAAAGGTAGGTCTTTATAGTACCATCTAATATTTACTTACAAAATAACACAAGAAAATCCAGCACTACGGTTAACACACGAAAATATTTTCTGAGTAGTATCTCTAGTATTTACTTACTTAAAATAACGCAAGAAAATCTAGCACTATGGTTAGCACATTACTTATTAAGGGGAACCATTCGGCATCTTATTAAGGGAAACATTTACTTATTAAGGGGAAACATTCGGCAACTTCAAAAGTTTTCCTTTAACAAAAACTCTTTACTCAAGAGAGTAAAGAGTAACAAAGACCATATTATGAAATTTGGAAAAATACCAATTCCCATTTTACAAGACCAAAACATGGGGGGCATGGTAAACCCTTTTAAGATTTTGTCAAACCCCTTTCATAAGACATATCGTTAAGAAAGCTCTTGAAGAGTAGGTTCTAAATCCACACTCTCCGACAACTTTAGAATTGGTATGCTTAAGATACACCAAAAAGTAGATTGAAAAGCAAATTCCCAAAGTAATAGGATTTTCCCAAGCTCCCTAATATGGTCTTAGTTGCTTAAAATGACCATAGTGATGCTTTTTTATAAAATAAGAACAACATTAACATTAACATTAACATTAACATTAACAAAAATAGATAAATGTATTATTTTGTAGTTTTAATTAAAAAATGATGTTAACTCATAGTCAATACTTTGATTGAGTCAATAGAGTCAATGCAAATTAAAGGTTAACAAAAAACTTGTTGTCAAACCTCGTGCTGCTTAAGTGGCTTGATAACTAATGCTTAGAAATTGTCATAATTTTTATTCAAGGCCACACACTTTACTAAAGCTTATCAAGGGTGTGAGATAAACAAGAAGTCATTGCTATATGACATGAGCCATCGTAAAATGACACATACATTCCTTCCAGAATTTTAGGTTACAAAACTACCTCATCTTTTCACAACCTCACAAAAAGTCATTGTTGTGCCATGATCAGCCATTGCACTGAGACATACATCCCTTCCAAAAATTTAGGTTACAAAACTACTCTATCTTTTCACAACCTAATGGTTTTTATTCACTTTCATTTAAATTCACTAACATAAGAAAATTTATATGGCAATGCTCTAATGTTTTTCAATTGAACACTCAAACTATCTCACATATTCCAGGTGGACCCTTTAGTAGCAGATGCATAACTATGTGCCTTGAGAGTGTTTCCTTGATTACAATTGAACACTCACACTATCTCACATATTCTTCAATGGACCCTTTAGCAATTGCACAACTAAGGAGGTTTCCTTGAGAGTGTTTCCTTGATTACTCTGTTTTGAGAGTGTTTCATTGATTACAATTAAACACTTAAACTATCTCACATATTCTTAGATGGACCCTTTAGCAATTTTACAACTAAGGAATTTCCTTATATGTAGTATGTTTTATCCCTAGTATATATTTCTTCAAAAGCTCTACAATCTGATTTACCCAAGTTCAAAACTTTAAGACGTGTTATAAATCAACCTCAAGTATATTTAGATTAAAATTTATGTGTTAAAGTTATATTGTATTGGCATGTAATTGAAAAAGGTAGGTCGTTATAGTAGCATCTAATATTTACTTACAAAATAACACAAGAAAATCCAGCACTATGGTTAACATGAGAAAATATTTTCTGAGTAGTATCTCTAATATTTACTTACAAAATAACACAAGAAAATCTAGCAGTATGGTTAGCACATTACTTATTAAGGGGAAACATTCGGCATCTTATTAAGGGAAACATTTACTTATTAAGGGAAAACATTCGACATCTTATTAAGGGAAACATTTACTTATTAAGGGGAAACATTCGGCAACTTCAAAAGTTTTCCTTTAATAAAAACTCTTTACTCAAGAGAGTAAAGAGTAACTAAGACCATATTAGGGAATTTGGGGAAATACCAATTCCCATTTTACAAGACCAAAACATGGGGGGCATGGTAAACCCTTTTAAGATTTTATCAAACCCCTTTCATAAGACATACCGTTAAGAAAGCTCTTGAAGAGTAGGCTCTAAATCCACACTCTCCGACAACTTTAGAATTGGTATGCTTAAGATACACCAACAAAAAGTAGATTGAAAAGCGAATTCCCAAAGTAATAGGATTTTCCCAAGCTCCCTAATATGGTCTTAGTTGCTTAAAATGACCATATTGATGCTTTCTTATAAAATAAGAACAATATTAATAGTAACAAAAATAGATAAATGTAATATTTTATAGTTTTAATTAAAAAATGATGTTACCTCATAGTCAATACTTTGATTGAGTCAATGAGAGTCAATGCAAGTTAAAGGTTAACAAAAAAGTTGATGATAGCTAGTTGTAGGGAGAAACCACAAGAGTAATATGTGTAAGCTACAAGGCTTTGGCAAGAAGATTAAACTCGTGGGCTACCTCTAACTCATGGATGGGTGCTGCCCAAGACGGGTCCACATGGTGTAAAAAGCTAATACTAAGTTTAACTATACTGATTAGAGGTAGATTCAAGATCTGCATTGGATGGGTTCCCAATGCCCAACAATATGTGACAGAAAGTCATTTTTGGCTTAATGCTTCAAGAAAATGATAAACGTACTATTAGGCACCCATGATGGCAATACGGTATGCCCAAGGATGTGCCAAGGCATTATTTACTGAATTAGAGGTGTAGAGAGTAAGGAGTTAGAGACTAGACTAGAGAGTAGAATGATAAGTCAATCATGATTTAGTGTCCTCAAAAGAGCCATAGTTCTCCATGCACCAGGAGTAACCACCACTAAAATGGAATACTAAGATCCTCACATCAAGGCTCTAGCTCACTAGAGTCACCATTCACATAAGAGTGACATGCTAACAAATCAAACACAAAAGGTTGACCTTTTCCTTCCCTTTGCATGATACATGTGTACCAGCTCTTGTAGTACCATGAGATGATGCATCTATATTCAACTTGCATGACCATGGACTAACACTTGATCCACTGCTAGAGGACTCTCCAAGTCCACTATGTTGAAATGTGTAATGTAAAATGAATAGGTGATTTGGTTGAGTGTGGGAAAGCAGCCTAGAGGTGCAAGATATTATGGTAAGATAAGAATGCCACATAAGATGTGTAAATGTAGAAAAGGGAGTGCCACATGGCATGATGATGTGTAAAGCGGGATAACGTGAGAAGGCCTATATCATTGTATGGTTCATTAGAATATGCAATAGAGCTATTATTGAGTGTGCAATCTTTCTCCCTCTAGTCATGGAGTTTCTTATATGGTTTAATCCACCTTAATCTTGTGTCTATCACCATGATCAATCCCATATTACGATTGTTAACATGGTATTAGAGCTAGGGTGGGCTCTTGGCCATGGGGTAAATATTTATGTATAGTTTTCTTGGTTATGAGGTTATTTGACTAAGCATTATTTTTATTTTATTATGAAAAAAATTATGCACACTCATCATTATGGATTACATTTAGAGTCTTGGAACCTGCTCATGGAGAGTTAGAGATTATGGTGCTGCCATGGAAGCTGAAAATGAAGATTTCAGAAATATGAAGTCTTCATCAACATCAAAGAAGCCACCCAAAAGAGTTGCAAATGGGAGTTTTACATAATGGAGAGCCTGCTCATCATCAAAGAAGTTGAAATAAGGATTTTTAGCAAGTATGAAGGCCATGGAGTCTTCGGTGTCAACAAAGAAGCTGCCAAGGAGACAAAGGTGTCTCAAGACAATTGGTTTTGTAAGTTTTGCCTCATGAAATTTTAAAGAAAGGTTGCTAATTTATCGGATGAGAAGATCCCATGGTTCTTTGCAAATAGAGCAACGAGCATGTTAAGGTGTAGGCTTGTCCAAGCAAGGGGCAAGCTTTGTGGTGGGCAAGGAATAAAGCCCATGTTTGAGCACACCAAAAAGGGGGTAGTGCTAGTTAGTTTTCTCAACAAAGAGGATCAAGTTGTGTGGAAGCTATTGAAGGCTTTCATGATTGTATACACTTATGGTTTTCTAAAGAGAAACCTTGTGAAGCACCCTTTAAAGACATGGAGATTTGTGAGCTCAATTGGTGAGCCATGGTACCCAAGCTCCCTAATATGGTCTTAGTTGCTTAAAATGACCATATTGATGCTTTTTTATAAAAAAAGAACAATATTAACAGTAACAAAAATAGATAAATGTATTATTTTGTAGTTTTAATTAAAAAATGATGTTAACTCATAGTCAATACTTTGATTGAGTCAATGCAAGTTAAAGGTTAACAAAAAAGTTGATGATAGCTAGTTGTAGGGAGAAATCACAAGAGTAATATGTGTAAGCTACAAGGCGTTGGCAAGAAGATTAAACTCGTGGGCTACCTCTAACTCATGGATGGGTGCTGCCCAAGACGGGTCCACATGGTGTAAAAAGCTAATACCAAGTTTAACTATACTGATTAGAGGAGATTCAAGATCTGCATTGGATGGGTTCCCAATGCCCAACAATATGTGACAGAAAGTCATTTTTGGCTTAATGCTTCAAGAAAATGATAAACGTAATATTAGGCACCCATGATGGCAATACGATATGCCCAAGGATGTGCCAAGGCATTATTTACTGAATTAGAAGTGTAGAGAGTAAGGAGTTAGAGACTAGACTAGAGAGTAGAATGATTAGTCAATCATGATTCAGTGTCCTCAAAACAGCCATAGTTCTCCATGCACCAGGAGTAACCACCACTAACGGAATACTAAGATCCTCATCAAGGCTCTAGTCACTAGAGTCACTATCCACATAAGAGTGACATGCTAACAAATCAAACACAAAAGGTTGACCTTTTCCTTCCCTTTGCATGATACTGTTAAAATTACAGCAATGTGATGAGCTATGGTGGATTAAATGCTAGAATCAATATCATTAACAAAGTGATTAGCAAATAATTAAGATGTGATTAGTGAGTAATTAACAAATAACTTAATGTAGGCATGGATAATAAAACACCAGCGGGCTTTTGATGTTTATCTTATATCATTATGCAATGCAAACCCAAATCTATGCGGGAGGTCTTACCTCTTGCCTTATTTTGGACAAGGGAAGTGTCTGATCCCATTTTTACACTAATGTAATGTGTCCAATAATGCATATAGCATTCACTCTTATGCACATTTCAAATGCAACTCTGGCTGTGAATAATCTTGAATTTGAGTGTGATTTGCAGGCATTAACCAAGGGTTAAATGTAAAATAATGATTACCACAAATTTATTAGCATAATTTTACTAGAAATTATATTAAATCAAGGGTAACCAATTTGTACGAAATGGTTGGAGTATCAAACCAACTTTGAATTGCAATTGTCACTGATTAGCAAATTAATCCTCTATTTTGTGCCAAAAAACAGAGTATGCGGGGAGCTCAGATCTGAGGCCTTAGAGTTCAAACGAGCTCAAATGCTTTCAAGGCCATCAATAGAAATTAGTCTAGTAGAGAATTAAGCCAAGAAACACAAGATTTGACCAAACATTGAATGCTTAATCTTTGTTTTACCAAAGTCACCTGCAGATTTGATGAAGAGCTTGGATCTCACTGTAGACTTGATCAAATCAATTTCTGACTTCACCAGCTTGTAGAGCATGCTTGAAAACCCCCGGTGCTAAGAGGAATTAGATCAATTTGATTTATAGGAGACAAGATCTGTAGACTTGATGAAGAGCTTGGATCTCACTCTGTAGACTTGATCAAATCAATTTCTGACTTCACCAGCTTGTAGAGCATGCTTGAAAACCCCCGGTGCTAAGAGGAATTAGATCAATTTGATTTAGAGTAGACAAGATCTGCAACTTTCTCAGAAAAAAACTGCGTTGGAAAAAACGCGATTTCCTCCTGAACGCACCGGTAGTTTGATGATATTTTTGCATGGGCTGGAGCCCAATGGTTATGGCTAGCTAGGGTTGAAAGGTTTTGAGCTAATGTTGTGCCTAGAGTGAGAGGGAGATCCTCAACTGGCTGGGGGTGTAGAGACTAGTTGAAAAATAACTAAAAATTTTGATTATTTTCTAATTATCTACTAATCCTAATTAACTAGATAATGGGCTCATAAACTTGATGAATTCTAGGCTTGGCTCTGATACCATGTTAAAATTACAGCAATGTGATGAGCTATGGTGGATCAAGTGCTAGAATCAATATCATTAATAAAGTGATTAGTAAATAATTAAGACATGATTAGTGAGTAATTAACAAATAGCTTAATGTAGGCATGGATAATCAAAAACCAACAAATTCTCATTAGGCCAATGCCTCAATTTATAGAGTTTATATCCAAGCATCTAATCCCACTGATTTCTCCTTGATTCACTCCACCTCTTTTGCTTGATTCTCTCCACCTCTCTTAGAATATCTCCACACTTCCTAAATCTTCTCATGCTATCCTTTATTCTCTTTTAGTAGATTCTTCTCACCTTTTCACAGGTTCTTCTCATGCTATCCTTTATTCTCTCCTAGTAGATTCTTCTCACCTTTTCATAGGTTCTTTCACATTTACAGATTCTCTTTTATAGCCTCTAACCAAGGGCTTGTTCCCGCACACATCCTATTCATGTGTACCAGCACTTGTAGTACCATGAGATGATGCATCTATATTCAACTTGCATGACCATGGACTAACACTTGATCCACTGCTAGAGGACTCTCCAAGTCCACTATGTTGAAATGTGCAATGTAAAATGAATAGGTTATTTGGTTGAGTGTGGGAAAGCAGCCTAGAGGTGCAAGATATTGTGGTAAGATAAGAATGCCACATAAGATGTGTGAATGTAGGAAAGGGAGTGCCACATAAGATGTGTGAATGTAGGAAAGGGAGTGCCACATGGCATGATGATGTGTAAAGCGAAATAAGGTGAGAAGGCCTATATCATTGTATGGTTCATTAGAATATGCAATAGAGCTATTGTTGAGTGTGCAATCTCTTTCCCTCTAGTGATAGAGTTTCTTATATGTTTTAATCCACCTTAATCTTGTGTCTATCACCATGATCAATCCCATATTAAGATTGTTAACATGGTATCAGAGCTAGGGTGGGCTCTTGGCCATGGGATGGATATTTATGTATAGCTTTCTTGTTTATGAGGTTATTTTATTAAGCATTATTTTTATTTTATCATGAAAAAAATTATGCACACTCATCATTATGGATTGCATTTGGAGTCTTGGAACTTGCTCATGGAGACTTAGAGATTATGGTGCTGCCATGGAAGCTGAAAATGAAGATTTCAGAAATATGAAGTCTTCATCAACATCAAAGAAGCCGCCCAAAAGAGTGGAGAGCCTGCTCATCATCAAAGAAGCTAAAATAAGGATTTTTAGCAAGTATGAAGGCTATGGAGTCTTCGGTGTGAACAACAAAGAAGCTACCGCGAGGAGACAAAGGTGTCTCAAGACAATTGGTTTTGTAAGTTTTGCCTCATGAAATTTTAAAGAAAGGTTGCTGATTTATTGGATGAGAAGATCCCATGGTGCTTTGCAAATAGAGCAACGAGCATGTTAAGGTGCAGGCTTGTCCAAGCAAGGGGCAAGGTTTGTGGGCAAGGAATAAAGCCCATGTTTGAGCACACCAAAAAGGGGGTAGTGCTAGTTGGTTTTCTCAACAAAGAGGATCAAGTTGTGTGGAAGCTATTGAAGGCTTTTGTGATTGTATACACTTATGGTTTTCTAAAGAGAAACCTTGTGAAGCACCCTTTAAAGACATGCAGATTTGTGAGCTCAATTGGTGAGCCATGGTAGCCAAGTCTAATGAAAACATTATGAAGGTTTGTTTGGTTATACAAAGCATTTTGCAAGTTGAAGAAAATGCCCAGGAGAAAGGGCAGCAACAGTAGCAAAGCCAAATGTTATGTAGTTGTCATGCTTTGGAAAATAGGTAGCTTTCATGTCCAAACCACAAGTGGACAAATCATGCCTTCTTGGAGAAGGTAGAAAGGTGAAAAGCTACAAAGATTTTGGCCTGAGAGAGCACCCATTCAGGAGAGAGAAGCCTAGCAGCATAGCCCAAACATGAACACCTTGTTCAACATTGAGCTTGAAGGCAGTAGTTAGTGTGTAAAGACCCTCAACTACCTATATGGAAGCAAACAGGCAAGCAAAGCCATGAAGGCCAGCGAAAGCAACTTGGCAGCAGAGAAGAGAGAAGCGAAGGCAAAATAGTTAGAGCATAGCACAAGGCTGCTATTAAGAAAGAAGTTTAGTGTGAAGAAGCTCAGGCCATAGTCGGCAAGGGACCTTGAGAAAAGTAGAGTGCGTAGCAAGCATGGTTTAGCTCAGTAAGGCATCAGCAAGTGACTGAGCAAATGATCTAGATATCACAGTCCATGTGAAGAAGCACAAGACACAGCCTGTGTCGAACTGAAGATGAGCAACTGGACACGGGCCACGTGTTTCCCTGAGGTGGCAGTAGCTCATGCCTACAAAGTGAAGGGCTAGCCAAATGAACACGGTGGCCACACCCAACATCAGAAGAATTTTCTTTTATTATGGTAACCAAAGCTTCTATGCGATCAACAACACAAACATCGTCTACAACCAGCAGAGAGAAAAGAGAGAGGAGAAAGCTATAGAGCAGCGTGTGGAGGAGAGAGATTGCACACTTAACAATAGCTCTATCGCATATCCCAATGAACCATACAATGATATAGGCCTTCTAGCCTTATCCCACTTTACACATCATGGTGCCATGTGGCACTCCCTTTTCCACATTCTTTTATGTGGCTCTCAACATTCACACATCTTATGTGGCATTCTTATCTTACCACAATATCTTGCACCTTTAGGGTGCTTTCCCACACACGACCAAATAACCTATTCATTTACATTGCATTTCAACACACCTAGTCCTCAATGTAAACTTGGGTGTGTGCATACAATCTCTCTAATAAATTTGATCAACTTACTTCTCAACCCCAACAATTTGGCATTGCCAATCTCAACACTCCCCCTCAATGCAAATTAGAGTGTTTAACAAGTGTGTGTGTGTATGTGCCTAGCTTCCTAGACACGAAATCCTTTTTGACCCCACTTGCTCATAACGAGACCACTAAGTCCAATTTGAACATGAATGTTCGGGTGGGAACCAACCGATGAAGTGCAACACCTATGCATGCACAACTCAATGCACACCACATTACAAACCATTTTGAGTACTCGTGGACACGGGCAGGGGACCCTCATAAATCTGGGTGAGAGAAAATTTTACATCCATTTTATGTATACAAGCAAGGGCAGGGAACCCATCAAATGTGGTTAAAATCCACGGCTCTTATAAAAGCCAATTTCTTGCCCACTTTTTTCAAGGCTATGGAGAGATAAAACCATACAACTCCACACCTTAAAGATGCCAAATGAAGAAAGATTATTGTTCTTTGATGACCTCTAAGAATAGCAAGATGCCTCCACTTGGGCATGTTTGCGTCAATGTGACCATCACAAGCATTTCCATAAACTGCATGTGAACAAGGGCTTACTTTGGGTTTCTTTACACCACACATTTAAAGATTAAGGCTTTTATTTTTTTTATTAAAAAAAATTCTATGTCTATGCTGGTCATCGAAGAGCGTGAAACCTTATCTTGTATCATTGAATGATGCACTCTCTCTACATGGGCTGTGGTGGGTGGCCCTTATCCACCCACTCTGAATCTCTACACTATGCACATGTGATGATTACTACTCTACATGTGGGATAGCATCATTACTTCTTACATCTACATCTTCAGTTGGCTTTATGAGTGCATATCTCATCAAGGAAAACATCTTTGCTTATTGACATCTCACGAGTGGTAGGGTTATAGCATCAATAACCTTTCTACTCCAAAGCATAACCAATGAAGATGCATTTCTTTGCTTATTGACATCCCACGAGTGGTAGGGTTATAGCATCAATAACCTTTCTACTCCAAAGCATAACCAATGAAGATGCATTTCTTTACCTTGGGATCCAACTTGGTTCTCACTTCATCAGAAATATGCATATATTCAATACATCCAAACATTTCAAGTGAGACACATTTGATTTCTCATGGCAAGATGGCATAAACAGAAGTTTATAGGTATAAATATACCTATAAACTTCTGTTTAGGCCATCATGCCATGAGAATAGTTCCAATGAGAATAGTTCCAATGGTGGGGGTTCTATCATAATCTAACAACTGTTCCTACTGCCTTTTGCCTAAAAATAATCTAGTATATTCTTTTCAAATATCAAGGCATGAGAAACTTCTATAATGTACATGTTTTTTTGTTCTACAATACCATTCTATCATAGAGTGTACCAGTGTACCTACATGTGATTGCCTCTTGATTCCATGCTTTCTCAAGAAATCATCCAATCTTAGATATTTGATCTACATACCTTTTTTCTTCTCAACCAAGACTTTTCTCTAAAAGTAAGCAAATATCTCACTTTTGTCCTTCATGAAATAAACTCCCACTTTCCTTGTGTGATCTCATCAATGAATGTAGCATAGTACTTGCAATCTGAAATTATTGTAGTCTTGGTCAATCCCCATACACATCAGAATGTATAACATCCAATGGCCTTGCACTAATGTGCTTTTCATATGGGAAAGCATGTTTGGCCTACTTACCAAGTTGGCATACCTTATATACTTTGTGTATATATAACATCAACCTTAAACTTTAGTAAACTTGTAACAATATTTGGATATGCATAGGCTTCAGCATCTGTATATTCAAATGACCAATGCACTTGTGCCATATGTCAATATCTATAATGGCACATGTCCAATGTGAAAACATGGATGCCTTTGCCTCAAGCATGTTAACATCCAAAGTAAACATCATGCAATTTCTGTTACCCTTTTCAACTAAGTAGCATTGATTTTTCAAGTCTTCCATAAAGCACCCTTAAAAAATGAACCTCACTTGCAAACCTTGCTAAACTATCTATCCAACAAAACTTAGGTTTTTTGCTCATTTTTTGTAATATTAGAAACATAAATTATATCTGCCAGTTCCTTCATTTTTCCATTCTAGACAACGGCACTTTACCAACATACACAACATCGTGTGTGAGAAGTATAATCATATGTTTTCACATATCCTAGTTTTTCCATATTCTTCATATCTCTAAACCACTTACCATGATTGGTAATGTAGTTAGAGATACCAAAATCCACATACTGAATATCCCCTAATCTTGAGGGGTGGTTGCAAGATGAGGTTATCCAATTTGTGTAGTGGGTGCCTTGGGTTTAGCCTGAAAACATGTAATTTTTCAAGAAGGGTAGCTAATCTCTCCTAGTTAGCTAAGGAGTTGGACATCAAGGTCTTTTAATGAAACATCACATGCAAAGTTGGGCAACCAAAACTATAATGCGATTGAATATCTAATGGTTTCAAAACCCCTTTTGTTTGGGCACAAAAATTGCGTACAAGCCTTGTCCTATGTTACATAAACCATATGTCTCCCCTTAACCTTAGATCTCTCCCCAAGATAATGTAATACTCATGATGATGATTGACCGCAAATTGTGGTAATATTATTATGTAGATACCTCATCCATCTTTGATGAGTAGGGGTTGGGGATAATCTCTCTCTCTCTCTCTCTCTCTCTCTCTCTCTCTCTCAACTTGAAAAACTTTTAAATGACCAAAATGATATTTAGAATCATGAATGAACATTATACACAAAAAGCAATATATTTGAAAGCTATACAAAAATTTTGTGCCCAAAAATGCTTTACATACAAAAAGTCTCCATAAGCCATATAGTGGGTCAACAAAAAATCTCATGAATATAATACACTATACTGAAATGTGGTAACCAAAACATTTCACATACGAAGTCATCATAACCTATATAAGGGGAACACTAAAAAAACTCATATACAATGACCCCATAAGCTATATAGTGGTCACACCAAAATATCTCATGAATCAGATGGTGTCATAGAATCTTGGTGTGCTGTAGACGTAGAGCCTCTTTTGTCAAAAAGGCTACATCTACATGTCTTGCTCATGCTACGAGATGATGCCTATACTCAAAACTACCAACTCTATTCCAAATTGACATGTACCTAAGTAATACATAGAAACCCATTAAAAACTTTGAATATTTGACATAAAAGAGCTTTACAATCATAGTATTTAACATACCCTGGTCAATAAACGACGTACTTTCATGGATAAGCATACGGGTAGGCCTCCAAAAGCTATTCATATAGTCATCATTATGACCATGCCGAATAGCTTGCCAACTCTCGATATCTTAAGAAAGACATAGTGATGCAATTTGGTCTACAAGGGCCTGCAACCCTATGAAGATCTACCTTATAAAACCCAAGCGGAATGTATTCTCCATCAAAGAACAAATCACATAGAGAGAGTCTCAATATAAATATATCCACATCAAGAAGAACGAACCTATCACAAAAAGAACATCCCTTATACTATTATTATTTATTTTTCATGACATACTTACTCTTTCCTAGTAAAGTAAGAAAAGATGCATTCATTATTGAGGTGTGGCATTTTGAGGGAAGATGACTTTATTATTGAAATTAAAAAAGAATAAAGGTTGTTTTTTTTGTTTAGTGCAAAAGAAGAGTACACCTCTCCCACTACTATAAATATACAAATAACCTATGTGTATATACGGTAACCTGTAAATTATCTTTTATCTATGTGTATTATTTACATTGTCGATTGTACATTGTTCATTATTTTATAGGAAAGTGGAATCTTTAATTTTAAGTTTCATGAACCTTCATTAATATGCAAGCATATGCAACAATATGCAAGCATATGCAATGCTATGCAAGCATATGAAAAGACATGTAATCACTATCATGGATATGCAATCACATGTATAGACCTAGGATCACTAGCAAGGGCATTTAGTGACATGCAACACTATGTGAATGTTGTTGAGATGTCAAGCTCAGCATGAGCTGACACTCACGGGGCACCTGCGTGACTGTTCGACATTTACATCACTGGCGAGTTTGGTAACTGCTGGCACCGACATATCTTTGCTAGAGATTCTATCGCTGGACTACACTGACTAGTCCACATATACCCATTACACTTTAGCGTGTTCACATTATGGACTGCTTGTATATACTCCAGGATGTGTGTTAGTCACTTTATCTTCTTTGTGGACCTCTTTTCTTAAAGAAGAAGAAGACCACTTTTTAGCCTCTCACCTTGTGTGTTCTTTTTTAGGGTTTGTGTGAGTGTGTGCGTGCTTGCAAGAGCTCAAGCTTCCTTCTCTCTTGCATCTTTTCATGGTATTAGATCTTGGTTCATGTTGAGGAGCTAAGCGGTAAGCAAGAGAAGCATAGGAAGCAGTACGAGGGGGTAAGAGCTTCATCTACTCGTCCCCCTTTATGTTGGCTATACCCTTGTTGCGGGAGCTCTTCAGGAGGCACCGTCAAATAAACTCCGATTGAGGAGCTTTCTTCATAGAGTGAAGCTTAAGGGAAATTATATTTTTCTTTGGATGACATGTTTCATGCCAAAAACGCGTTTTGGGTGCATCTGGACCTCCATTTTTTCAGTTCACAGGCGTTCACGAGCACTACGGCAGGTAAGTTTCGATTCTCTACATAAGTCTCTTTTTGGTACGGCAGGAAGGCCGATTAGTTGTGTAGACACCATGTGTACTACAAAGAGGTCTTACATGTGCTATTGGGTGTATGTATACAAGTTGAGGTCACTGTCACTGGTTGTGACAGTTTGGGTGTAACATAGTACCAGTGCAAAGAATACAGCAGTTTGTGCATGTCAAACAAGAGTGCTATTTTTTGGTGAGTTTGTGTTGTAGACAAGATATCAAATGATGGAATTAACCATATTGTTTCAAAGAAGCTTGACAAGATCAACTTCCATACTTAGAGGTTTAGATTGAAAAATTTTATGATGGGAAAAGGCTATTAGGACTACATTGATGAAGGTGAACATGAGGAGGCACGAGAGATTAATCCAACTGCTACAAATGTAAAAGAATACAAGGATTGGAATCAAGGAGCAAGGAAAGTCATATATTGGCTTTCTATTAGCATATAGGACACCATGACTGGGCATATACAAGATGCTAAGTCACCCAAGGAGGCATGGGACACCTTGGTGAAGCTGTATGAAACTAACACCAAGGCACGAAAGATTTAGTTCAAGAATGAGCTTCATAATGTGGAGGAGAAAAACATGTTTGTGAATGATTATGCCTTGAAGATTAAGGGCATTGCGGAATCCTTTGCATCTATTGGTGTTTCTATTGATGATGATGATAAGGTGGAAGTATGCCTAAGTGGTCTAGGGCCACAATACAAGGCATTCAACACGTCTATTGAGACTTAGGAAAACATTCCCAACTTTACAGATTTGGTGTCAATGCTGAAGAGAAGAATTTGGGTGAAGATCAACAGTCTTCACAAAACAAAGGCAGTTTAAAGCAACATGCCTTCTACACAAGTGCAGGTAAAGGATGAGGTAGAGATCGAGCCCGTGGCCAAGGTTGTGGCCGAATAGGTAATCAAAATTATAGTCAGCAAAAGCAACAGTCCCATGAATCACAATAACAACACACAGGTGTGGAAGAGGCCAATTTAGAGATAGGGGGGAGTCAAAGAGGTCGTGGTAATTAGCAAAGGCAACATAATGATACACGATGCTATTTTTACTGTGGGGTAAGCCTAGACATGTGCAGGTAGATTGCTATAAGAAGTAGAATGACATGCAAAATGGAAACTAACCATGCGTCCTCTAGCAAAAATAATGAGGATAATGAGAAGTTGTTTGTTATACAACATGTAGTTAATGTTGTGTCTGGAAATGAGGTAGCAGCATGTAAGGAAGATGCATGGTATGTTGATTCAGGTGCTTCAAACCACATGACAAGACATGGTGAGTGGTTCAAGGAAATGAAGAGTCTTGAAAGACCATGTTTTGTTGAAAAACAAGGGATGACACTGCTCATCCAATTGCCTATGTTAGACATATGCCATTATCTATGCAGGATGGTAAGCTGAAGTACCTTGCAGATGTACTTCATGTTTCAAACATTACAAAGAATTTGGTTTCTGTTGGCCAAATGATTGACCAGGGTTTGCAGGTGTGGTTTAACCTTGATGGACTTTAAAGATAAGTGTAGGTTGGTTGCAAAAGGGAACAGAGTAGGCAGAATGTTTACACTTAATGTAAATATGCCTGAAGTGAGTGTTGTAATGTTTGCAAATGGTTCAGGAGTTGTTCCAGATACAGACATTTTGTATAAGAGAATTTTGCATGTAAATATGCAAAGAATGAAGTCTATGGCAGACTAAAGAAATTGTAGCAGGGTTGCCTAAGTTTAAGGTTGAAGGTATGTAGAAAATATGTGAAGCATGTCAATTTAGAAAGCAAACAAAGCATGTATTTCCACATGACCAAAATGTGAGTAGGAATGTACTAGATGTTGTGCATTCAGATGCATGGGATCCTGCAAAGATTATGTTTATGGGTGCTTGCAGGTACTATGTAACATTCATTGATGACCACACGAGGAAAGTATGGGTGTATTTCATGAAGGAGAAGAGTGAAGTTTTCACTCATTTGTAAAATTTCAGAGTAATGGTTGAAAAGCTGAGAAGGAAGCATGTGAAGTGCCTAAGGTTAGATGGAGTAGGAGGATACTTCTCCAATGAGTTCTCTGATTTCTTTACGGTAGAATGGCATTCAGTGTAAGGTTCCCCCCTTCTAAAATAGGAAAAACACTTAAGATAGTCCACTAAGTCTTAACTTGGAGAAAATCTCCTATTTATCGACACCTTGACCATGTAGAGATTCAAGAATACGATTCATAGGTAAGACCTAGTCCTATCCCGTAGGGGGAGTGTGAGCTTCTAAAAATCAAATCACCCATAGGGTAATTGATCAAAAATTGGGCAACTACTAGACTTGATTTCTAGAGGCAACGCTTTTTTCCTCATCCATGCAAGGCATAGCCGCTGGCCTAGTCTTCTAGAATAGAGTTACCCAAGAATCTATTTATCTAGCATAGGGCTTTCACTGAATCTATTAGAAAGCTACCCGACTAATCAGGTCCACCCATCCGTAGGATGGTGCCGTCTCGGGGCATTCCCTCCTCCCACTTTCCACCCTACTCACGCGTCAATTTGTTTTCTAATTAATCCTACCACACTGTTTGATTTAAATAAACATGTTTCTTAATTAAGGCCCTTTTCACAAGGTTTATTAAAACAGTCTTTTTCCATAAGACAATAATGCCAAAGACAAGATATATATAAAAAGTACCCTACGAGACCATACACCCCATCGTCGGCCGCCGCTGGGGGCGAGGACTCAAGTCGGCCTATTGCCCTCTCAGGCTCCATCGCTCGATCCTCTTGCCCCTTAGAGGGATATTTTCACACTAGGGTGGGCTTATTCACCGCACTAGCCTGGGCCCTCAGAACTAGATAGCATCATAATCTCTCGCCTCAATCGGTGAATCTTATTCTCCCAATGGTATGAGGGATACCTTGGGCCATTCTCAGGCTTTGCTAACAATGCCGCCCGGGCTACATAAGCATGGAAGAGAGTTAGTGTTGTGGAGTGGAAAAAGAACAAGAAAGCAGGCCTCTATAGCTTCCCACTCCCCCAACCTTGGAATCACTAGCACAAAACGGGGGCACCATAGTCAAAGTAAACACCCAGCAAACACATATGTTCTCACTGTGTGCATGACGAGGTAATCGAAGGCTCGCACAAGGTGCGCTGTAAGAGTGTAAACCTGTGGACTACACCACCAAACATGTCAATCACGCCTTCTCCTTCAAATCAACACACATGAGATACAAACACACAACCATCCCTCATTCATCTTGACAACATATAGGCTGAGAGCAGCAGCCCAACAAAACAACACAACTGCTCGCTACCAGCAGTAGTTGCAGCAATACTAACAAAAAAACAACACACCCTTTGGCTACAAGCTGCCCACAAACATGATGACTAATCCCTCTCTCACCTCTTCTTAGAACATCATCACCTCAGTCCATGAGCTACCTCATCAAGCAGAGCAGCAATATTGCCATCGCCATCTCACTCTGAGAAAGCCCACCACTACTGTGGCGATCACATATATGAGCTGCAATGGCCACGACCATTTCCATAGCAGAGCTGCCACACACTCTGTTTTAGCTGCACCTCAACAAGGTAACCATCTGCTGTGCTACCAGCAGCTATGCCAAACACAACAAACTCTGGCACCGGCAACAATACTCTCTCTCTCCTTCGTACCAGCTGCTCCTTTTTTTTGTTAAAGCCTTGAAGATTTGTTAGGCGGAATCGACAACTCCAAAAATCGTGTTCTTTATTTGGCAATCACACGCTCGCCATGCTGTGTTGACGATTTCTTTGGTTTGATTTTTCATTTTTGCCACCTTTTTTAAGAAAATTACATGGTATTTATTAAGGCCCTTATGTATTAAGGCCCTAAGTATTATGCACACCTTTGGCTTGATATTGGTAATGAAGATCTCCGATTGCATATGTGCCAGCTACAAAGATTTGATTTGCTCCTGCTCTTCAAGATCCCAGATTTAAGGAAGCCAAACCTTGATCATAACTCTGGTGGTGTTCCACAATGTGTTCCCCATGTTGTTGCCAAACATCATGCCATTGATGTAACCTTACAACGCTTATAGTATTGCACTGTTTCTAACAAGCATATCTACATCAAACACATCATCACATACTAAAAAGGCTTTGGGCATCCCAGTGCCATATGAACATGCATCTATATGTACATATGCCAGAAAACCACACTCAAAAAACTCCTAACATAGTTTGCCTCTCCCCTAGCCTGCTAGAGCATTTATGCTCAGCAAAAAAAAGATAAAGTCCAATAGCTATCCACCAGGATAAAAAAGAAATTGTTGTAACTCACCATCCCATTTCCCAACATTTGTGAAAAACAATGGCTGCATCACTACATACCAAACGTCAACCATATGTGCCACAAAATCATTTTCGTCCATCATTTGATAAGCATTCTCACAGACTCTGACCACGCAGCATCACCCTCAAGCATTCGCTCTTTAAATAAACCATGAAAGAACACTTCACCCCCACAACAAACCTCCTTGTCTTCAAAACCTATGGCATTGCAACATCTAGCATCCAATTCATCAATACTAGTGAAGGCCAAGTTCCAACATTTCGACCTTATGCACACAAAAATCCACATCCTTTCCAACAGCAGTGTCCACAAGCACTTCCAACTCTTGTAAAATAGGCATCTCTTCACAACCATACAACTCAACTGGTTCAGAATCCTTGTCATCCATGGACTTGGTCTTTAGCATTTCAGCAATATGCAAAGAAGCCTTAGTTACATTTTCAACCATATTTGCATCCATGTCTATCTCTGGCTCCTGTTCTCATCAAGGCTAGCAACTGTCCACATATCATCCTCAAGCACAATACTCACATCACAATGCTCTTCATCAGCCCAATCTACATGCATATCTTTTTAAGTGTTGCCAACCCCCCTAGTATCATCGTCCAAAGACTCCCCATTACCACATAAATAATGCATCAAATGGAAAAACATCCACATCATTCATCGCAAGTTCCATACCACCAAGAAAATCCATAACAATAGGATCTTCCTCCATGCTTTCCACATCCGCATTGCAAACCGTCTTCACTTCATCACAAGTCTCTACCCCATCCTCCTCCCTTGTGGAATCTGGCAAAGAATCATCCTCAAGGCATTCTGTATCCAACTCCTCTTCCTTCTTATCATCAGCCAATCCCAAGGCATCATCCTCTTTGCTTCCATGTGCATGCATGTCATCCAAATCCAAATGCAAATGATCTTCAATAGAGCATTCCAAATCACTGTCATGCATAGCCATGACGTCCCAATCCAAAGAAGAATCCATTGGAAACTCCTCATCTGCAAAAGTCTCAAACCTTGACCCAGATTCCTCATCATGCTTTTGGACATGCACATCCTTAGTTTCAATCGCAACATCAATAGGGAAAACCTTAGCTACATGCACATCATTCATCAAACACACATCTTCACTTTGCTCCTTCACCTGCTTTTCATCCACCTTCACATGCTTTAAAAACTTTGGAAAAAAATCAAAAGGCACATAGAACATCCCCCTTTGCACCTGCATAGGCCTTTGAGGCTCTTGTCTAATCAAACTTTGTATAGGACTCTTATCCACCTCAACCAAATTTACATGCATATCCCTTACAGACACAACACCTTCATATGGATAAATATCCATCTCCATCTCCTTCAAAATCTTGCCTTCCTTTTCCCTAGCAACCCTAACTGCATCATCAAATGACTTGGGATTCTTCAACTCAACCCTGACCTTCAAATGGGGTAGCAAACCATCAATAAACAAGCTCTTCTTCAGAAACATAGGAGGAACTTCCTGCTTCAATGTCGTACACCACTTACCCCATAGACATGTAAATACCTTCACAAAATCATTCAGTGATTGCCCATGGACCTGCTTCAAGATGCTCAACTCATGCCAAGGCACACTAGGCTTCTCTACTTGTTGCTGAAAATGCTCCAAAAGGCCTTCTTTCAACCTGTCTAAGGTCAAAACATTATGTAGCTCATATGCCGCATCCTGTGCTTCAAAATCTTTAAGCCAACTTCGGGCATCTTCCTTCAAAAAAATCTTTACTAGCCTCAAAACCTGCTCTTCATCTGTAACATGATAGCTAATGCATGCCAACTCCATTTGCTCCAAAAGTCAAACACATCTTCACCCTTCCTACCATGAAATTCTAGATAAGACCACATCATGAAAATCAACAATCCCTGCCCAAAGAAGCGGTACGAGTCTCTCTCCTATGGGGCATATACCCTTGTAGGCGAAGAAAAACACTTGGCTCTCCTCAATGGGGGCACCAAAAAGCTGTGGAGTGGAAAAAGAACAAGAAATTAGGCCTCTATAGCTTCCCACTCCCCCAACCTTGGAATCACTAGCACAAAACGGGGGCACCATAGTCAAAGTAAACACCTAGCAAACACATATGTTCTCACTGTGTGCATGACGAGGTAATCGAAGGTTGGCACAAGGTGCGCTGTGAGAGTGTAAACCTGTGGACTACACCACCAAACATGTCAATCACGCCTTCTCCTTCAAATCAACACACACGAGATACAAACACACAACCAACCATCCCTCATTCATCTTGGCAACATATAGGTTGAGAGCAGCAGCCCAACAAAACAACACAACTGCTCGCTACTAGTAGTAGCAATACTAGCAAAAAAACAACACACCCTTTGGCTACAAGCTGCCCACAAACATAACTAATCCCTCTCTCACCTCTTCTTAGAACATCATCACCTGAGTCCATGAGCTACCTCAGACACCAACTGTAGCAGCAATATTTCCATCGCCATCACTCTGAGAAATCCCACCACTACTGTGGCAATCACATATATGAGCTGCAATGGCCACGACCATTTCCATAGCAGAGCCGCCACACACTCTATTTTAGCTACACCTCAACCATCTGCTGCGCTACCAGCAGCTGCACAACAAACTCTGGCACCGGCAGTAATACTCTCTCTCTCCTTTCTACCAGCCGCTCTTTTTTTTTGTTAAAGCCTTGAAGATTTGTTAGGCGAAATCGGCAACTCCAAAAATCGTGTTCTCTTTATTTGGCAATCACACACTCGCCATGCTGTGTTGACGATTTCTTTGGTTTGATTTTTCATTTTTGCCACCTTTTTAAAGAAAATTACATGGTATTTATTAAGGCCCTTATGTATTAAGGCCCTAAGTATTATGCACACCTTTGGCTTGATATTGGTGATGAAGATCTCCGATTGCATATGTGCCATCTACAAAGATTTGATCTGCTCCTGCTCTTTGAGATCCCAGATTTAAGGAAGCCAAACCTTGATCATAACTTTGGTGGTGTTCCACAATGTGTTCCCCAACATGTTGTTGCCAAACATCATGCCATTGATGTAACCTTACAATGCTTATAGTATTGCACCATTTCTAACAAGTATATCTGCATCAAACACATCATCACATACTAAAAAGGCTTCATTGCCACTTCAGTGGGTGGAGTATTGGGCATCCCAGTGCCATATGAACATGCATCTATATGTACATATGCCAGAAAACCACACTCAAAAAACTCCTAACAGCGTCAAAGAGCTAGGAAAAACTTACACTCTTTAAGATAACAATTTCAATGCAATTCATTGAATACATCATCACTTCATTCGTAACTTCATACAATTTTATGTCATTATTTTAAAAGGAAAAGATACACATTTATTAACACTAATATTTAAAAAAAGCTCTTCTTCAAAAGATGACCAAGCTAACCTGGCCACCATTTCCTTGAGGAGCTTGTAAAGGGAGGGTTGGAGCTACATCAGGAGCATCTTCTCTAATCTCGTTGCTGCGCATTCCTCCCGAGGTAATATTCTGACGTTTCCGAGAAGGGGCCATCTTGGACATCTTCTTGTAGGGCTCACTGTCGCGGTCAAAATGCTCCAATCAGATCTCAATTCTGAGATCATTTGCTCACTGGGGATGAGCAAAAGACCACAGTGCATGAACCCGCTCTTAAGGCTAAAACCTCTTACTAAAGTCCACGTAAAGGGGAGAGGGGGAAATTGTGAGATGTCTTTAACACAAAAACGTTTTGCTGAAGGGGAGAAGGGCTGCTGTAAGGACACTGCCTCCGAGCAGCACAAGAGGGGGATAGAGGAAAATTGCGGTACGGAAGCAGCACAGCACAGAGCATAAGCTACGCAAAAATGCGTGTTGCCCATGGAGCACCCTGGGGTTTATGTAACTGTGGGGTACGGGTATAGGCGTCGTGCAAAGCAAGGACGAAAGATCAGTGGCCTGCATGGCTCAGGAGGGGAGGTACGGTGTCGGTTAACAGGGAAAGGAGTGCTACGCATGTACCTTATCTGGTTAGGGGCAGCATGGGTGTCAACGTAGCGGTACGTGTGGACCACATAGTGGTGGGCGACCGTCCTTTGGTTCTTGTGCGCCCATCATACAGGCACCTTGGTAAGTGTGTAGAGTCCAAATTTTTGGGCAGTCCCCAAATTTGGGACGTTAACCTCGATTTGCGTGTCGGATTGCCCCAGGGGGCGATTTTTTTTTTGTCTGGGATGTTCTCCTGGTCGTTGGGGTGCAGACCGTTCGTCAATCGGGCACCCGGTCGTGCATTTATTAAGGTTTAAAGGTCGTCGCTTTTTAACTAAAAATGACTGAAATTTACGTATGAGCTTGATCCGGTGTCCATTTTGGATGCTGTAAAATCCTATAATAGGGTAAAATCACAAGCAGATTCCAAATTTGGGCTCATAATTTGAAGATTCTAAGTAGAAATGACTCATTTAATAAAATCATTGATTTTTATACCATAAAAACTCATAAATTTATGTATTACATGGACATTTCTTTATTAGTGAAGATGGGTATGTTAACTGATTAGGGGGTGGCCACTCCAGAATATCGTTGACCTTGGCGGGGTCTACTAAAATGCCATATTTGGAAACGATGAACCCAAGATACTCAATTTGATGAGTAAAGAAGGTGCATTTACTCTTCTTGGCATAGAGTTTGTGTCTGCGCAACAATTGTAGAACTCTACGCACATGCTCCTCATGCTCTTCCATTGATTTGGAGTAGATTAAGATGTCATTAAAAAACAAGCACAAATTCATCCAAGTAAGGATGGAATATATAGTGCATTAGGCGGTTGAATGTTGCAGGAGCATTGGTTCACCCGAATGACGTTACAGTAAACTCATAGTGGCCATAATGGGTATTGAAGGTCGTCTTGGGTATATCTGCTTCCTTGACTTTGATCTGATAGTAACCAGACCTCAAATCTATTTTTGAGAAGACTTTGGCCCCATGAAGCCTGTCAAAGAAGTTCGTCGATGATGCGAGGGATAGGATACTTCTTCTTGACAGTGACTTGATTTAGCCCTCGATAATCTATGCAGAGACGGAGAGTTCCGACCTTCTTTTTTTGGAAAAGAATAGGTTCCTCCCAAGGAGAGCTACTGGGGCGTACGAATCCTTGCTTAATGAGTTGGAAAGTTGCTCTTTAAGTTCAATGGCTTCAAGAAGGGACATTTTATAGGGCATTTTTGAGACGGGCTAAGCTCCACGGATCACCTCGATTTCATGATCGACTTCTCCAGGAGATGGTAGCCCTGTAAGCTCATCAGGGAAGATGTCAAAGAAATCTTGGAGCCAAGAGGGTTCTGTCTCCTTACTAGGCTCAATAGCTTTGTTGAGCTTGACTAAGAAAACTTGCTGACCCTTACGTGTTCCCTTGAGAAGATGTTTTGCCTTGACTACCCTAGATTTAGGTTTTCCTGCTATTTGGCCATGCTTATTTTAAAAAGTGATACTCCCCTAGACAGATATTACTTGGCCATGCTTATTTTCAAAAGTGATACTCCACTGGTTACAATGAATGCTAGCTTTGTTTGCAATTAACCAATCCATCCCAAGGATTCCATCATATATTCCTAATGGCAAGACTCTAAAGTGGCCATGAGTTTGCTCATTACCCAGCTCAAAATCAAGGTTTCCTATAGAGTGGCGAGATGATACTTCTTTCCCACCACTGGCTAACTTTACAGTTATTCTTCTAGCTGTTTTTTTGACCCAAGTTTAATTTTTGCAAACAACTAGGAGAAAGAAATGAATGGGTACTACCACAATCAATTAAAAGCTAGAATGGCTTACCGTGAGTGGCTAGGGTTCAGATTACACCAAATTGTTTATTCGGACCTTGGTGTTCTACTATCACATGGACATTGGTACGCTCTTCTTCAGCCATTTCCAAGGTCAGTTCTTCACTTATAATACAAGCGGTCCTAGCAACTGCTCCTCCGTGGCCTCTGCCGCCATGCCCACTGCCTCTTGCACCTTGGTGGATAGGGGTTCCACGGCCTTTATTTCCTCTGCCACCTCGGGGAAATGATGTTGCCATCTTGGGACAGTTGGCCCTAAAGTGTCCCGGCTCATTGCACTCAAAACACAGAGGGCCTTCTCTGGAAGAAGCAGCATATGAGCGGGGGACAAAAGAGTTGCTTTGTTGCCCTCTGTTGTAGTAGGGAAAATTCTGTTGGGGTTTCTTGTAGGGTTGATCTTTAGGATTTGCCTCAGGGTAAGATCTCTTTTGAGGCCTAGGTTTGTCAGTCCTCAATTCTTTCACAAGGGGCTTTGCTCGTAATGAGCTTGGCCTCATTGCTTCAAGGTGGGAATCTAAGGGTTCATTTAACCCTTAGCAAAAACAAGCTTGCTGGGAAGTAGTCATAGCTGGGGCATACTTCCGAAGAGTGATAAATTTGGAATAGTAGTAGTCCTCAAGAGTTAAGCTGCACTACCTAAGAATAAAAAACTCATTCATCTTTATGGATTCATGGGATGGGGGAAGATATCTTTCCTTCACGACCTGCTTGATGTCTTCTCCCACGTTTGTTTGAGAATGCTCGGTGACTCCCTTGTCACTCACGGCACCACTATTTCCACCAGAGTTTAGCATCTCCGATGAGGCAAAACCGTGCAAGCATAGACTGATTTGCTACTCTGGTACCAGCGGCAGAGAAATAATCGTCCATCGCTTCAATCTAGACTTCAACATCCTTCTCAATCTTTGAACCTTCTCCTTTAAAGGAGGGAGGTTGCATTTGCTTGAGCAGGAGCTTCTTCTCCTGGATATCAGTGTAAAGCGCATTGGGAAGAAGTGGAGAGTGATCGTCCTGGCCATCATTGTAAAAACAATTTTAAGATTACAAGATTCATACTTGCACAATGCTTATTTTGGAGAGTAAAACATTGAAATCATTTTATTTCCAAATATTTACAAGGACAAGTTTTATTACAAAGATCTAAGACTAATATAATTAGTCCTATTTGCCATCAAGGGAAATTTCTAAGCTACTTGACTATGACATAAGGGTAGAGTGGTCCACATAAGAGAAATATGGGGGTTCCACTGTAGTTTCTAAGACTCTAAAAACTGATGGTGGTAAGGGTGGTAGACTCTCGATTGGGGTAGGTCCCAACACAACTACTCTGTCAACAGGTAAGACCTGCATCACTTGGTCATACACCCAACAATCCTGAGGTATGCAAATCCCATCTATAGTCACAGAGGTGTCGGCCCTGGGGGTACCAATGAACCAAAATAAATGGATCATCTTCAACTTTTCAATCCAACGAATCCGCTTTAGGTCGGTGGTAAGGTTCCCAATTCGATTTACTCGGATGAAGAAATATCTTGGCCCATGACTCCAGAAATCTCTACCCCATCCTCTTTCAATACGAGAGAAATGAGGGAGGGACATCTTCTCTAGTATCTGCACCATGGTGTCATGGAACTCGAAATTTGAGGAGTGACTAAGCAGTCTCGAAGATGCATTGGAAAACTAGAAACTTCGAGTAGGCATCTTCCTCTTCCTACAATCATTCAAACATCAATTCAACTTGTTTTTTTTTTATAGTAGGATGTTTTTATTAATTTGCATTATGTTAGGTAAAACATTCATTGCAAAACAGTCCTTAAATGGCAATTCCTAGGAGCTAAGATTGGCTCTGATACCAATTATAAGGCTCCTCCCTTCTAAAATAGGAGAAACACTTACGATAGTCCACTAAGTCTTAACGTGGAGAAAATCTCCTATTTACACCTTGACCATGTAGAGATTCAAGGATACGATTCATAGGTAAGACCTAGTCCTATCCCATTGGGGGAGCATGATCTTCTAAAAATCAAATCACCCATAGGGTAATTGATCAAAAATCAGGCAACTACTAGACTTGATTTCTAGAGGCAACGCTTTTTTCCTCATCCATGCAAGGCACAGCCCGCTGGCCTAGTCTTCTAGAATAAAGTTGCCCAAGAACCTATTTATCTAACATAGGGCTTTCACTTAATCTGTTGGAAAGCTACCCGACTAATCGGGTCCACCTGTCCGTAGGATGGTGCCGTCGGGGCATTCCATCCTCCCACTTTCCACCCTACTCATGCGTCAATTTGTTTTCTAATTAATCCTACCACACTGTTTGACATAAATAAACATGTTCCTTAATTAAGGCCCTTTTCACAAGGTTTGTTAAAACAACCTTTTTCCACGATACAATAATGCCAAAAACAAGATATATATAAAAAGTTTATACATGAATCAATTCCATACAAGCCAAACCGGCTCTCTTATTCTTTTCCTTTATACTGCCAATGATCTAGAATTCAGCCTTCCAGCCTCTACATGTTGGGCAAAACCCTATGGGACCATACACCTCATCGTCGGCCTTGCCGTTTTGGCAAGGACTCAAGCTGGCCTGTCGCCCTCTCAGGCTCCATCGCTCGATCCTCCCACACCTCAGAGGGATGTTTGCACACTAGGGTGGCCTTATTCATTGCACTAGCCTGGGTCCTCTCAGAACTAGACAGCATCATAATCTCTTGCCTCAATCGGCGAATCTTATTCTCCCAATGGTATGAGGGATACCTTAGGCCATTCCCGGGCTTTGCTAATGACGTCGCCCAGCTACATAAGCACGGAATGGAGTTAGCGTCGAAGCCAGGAAAAACTTGCACTCTTTAAGATAACAATTTCAATGCAATTCATTGAATACATCATCACTTAATTTGTAACTTCATTGAATACATCATCACTTAATTCGTAACTTCATTGAATACTTCATCACTTAATTCATAACTTCATACAATTTTATGTCATTATTTTAAAAGGAAAAGATACACATTTATTAACACTGATATTTAAAAAAAAACTCTTCTTTAAAAGATGACCAAGCTAACATGGCCACCATTTCCTTGAGGAGCTTGTAAAGGGAGGGTTGGAACCGTATCGGGAGCATCTTCTCTAATCTCGTTTTACGAGTTCCTCTCGAGGCAATATTTTGACGTTTCCGAGAAGGGGCCATCTTGGACGTTTTCTTGTAGGGCTTGCTATCGTGGTCAAAACGCTCCAGTCAGATCTCAATTCTGAGATCGTTTGCTCAACCATATGAGCAAAAGACCACAGCGAAGGAACCCTCTCTTAATGCTAAAACCTCTTACTAAAGTCCACGCAAATGTGGGGTATTGTGAGATGTCCTTAACACAAAAACATTTTGCTGAAGGGGAGAAGGACTGCTATAAGTCTCTTCACATGAGGGGGAGGGGGGGGGAGAAGAGTTAAGGACACTGCCTTCGAGCAAGAGGGGGATAAAGAAAAATTGCCTTATCTGAAAAGTGGCAAATGAGGGGGTGTGGAGAGAGGGGTGGCTACCACGAGTGGCTGTACTACAACAAGTACACTGCACTGGGACAGACAGCGATACGAACGGCGGCACAATAGAGCATAAGCTATGCAGAAATGCGTGTTGCCCCCATGGAGCACCTCGAGGGTTTATATAACTATGGGGTATGGGTACGGGCACTGCGCAAAGCAAGGACGAAAGGATAGTGTACCAGCAAAGGCTGTAGATCAGTGGCCTGCATGGCTCAAGGGGAAAGGTACGGTGTCGGTTAACAGGGAAACGAGTGGTACGCATGTACCTTATCTGGTCAGGGGTAGCATGGGTGTCCACATAGCGGTACATGTGTACCACACAATGGTGGGCAGCCATCCTTTGGTTCTTGTGCGTCCATCGTATGGGCACCCTGGTAAGTGTGTACGGTCCAAATTTTGGGACGAGGTCCTCAAATTTGGAACGTCGACCTCGATTTGCGTGTCGGACCGCCTGAGGGGGGAGAGATTTTTTTTTTTCGAGATATTCTCCTAGTTGTTAGGGTGCACACCCTTTGTCAGTCGGACGCCCGGTCGTGCATTTATTAAGGTTTAAAGGTCGTCATTTTTTAACTAAAAATGACTGAAATTTGCATATAAGCTTGATCCGGTGTCCGTTTTGGATTATGTAAAAACCAATATTAGGATAAAATCACATGCAGATTCCAAATTTGGGCTTAGAATTTGAAGATTCAAAGTAGAAATGACTTATTTAATAAAATCATTGAATTTTATACCATAAAAACTCATAAATTTATCTATTACATGGACATTTCTTTATTAGTGAAGATGGGTATGTTACATTCATAGATAATTTACATCATGTAGATACACTCTACAAAAAGTAAGAGCTTCAACTACTCTTCCCTATTTGTGTTGGTGACTACACCCTTGTCGGGAGCTCTACGGGAGGCACTGGCAAACGATCTCTGATTGAGGAGCTTTCTTCGCGGGAGTAAAGCTATAAGGCAACTATATTGTCCTATCGAACCAGGGTTTTTGGGATGAAAGCGCGTTTTGGGCGCGTCTGGACCTCCGTTTTTTAGAAAGTAGGCGATTTCGAGCACTGCGAGTAAGTCATCGATTCTCTGCAGAACTTTGTTTTAAGAACTGCAGGAAGACAGATTGACTGTGCAGACACTGTGGGTGCTGCAAAGAGGTCAACAGTTGCCATTGGATGTATGTATGTACATTGAAGTCACTGGTTGTGACATTTGAGAGTACTACAGTACCACTGCAGGAAATACAGCAGTTTGTATAGGACAAACCAGAGTGCTGTTTTTAGTAAAATTGTGTGTTTGGCAAGATGTCAAATGATGGGATAACCCAAATTATGGCTGAGAAGCTAGATAAGAATAACTTCCATGCTTGGAGGTTCAAGTTGATGAATTTCTTGATGGGAAAGGGCTATTGGGACTACATAGAAGGTGAGCATAAAGAGGCACCAGAGGTACCGGACATAGAAGGTGAGCATGAAGAGGCACCGGAGATACCGGACATAAATCCTACTACTGCAGATGTAAAAGAGTTTAAAGACTGGAAACCAAGGAGCCAGGAAAGTCATGTATTGGCTCTCCATTAGTATACAGGACACCATGATTGGGCACATTCAGGATGCCAAGTCCCCCAAGGAGACGTGGGACACCTTAGTAAAGCTTTATGAAACAAATACCAAGGCACATAAGATACAGTTGAAGAATGAACTTCATATTGTGGAGAAAAAGAGCATGTCTATTAATGACTATGCATTGAAGATAAAGGGTATTGTGGAATCCCTTGCATCTATTGGTGCGTCAGTAGATGATGATGACAAAGTGGAGGTCTGTCTACGTGGTCTCGGGCCACAATACAAGGCGTTCAAGACGTCTATTCAGACTCGGGAAAACATTCCCAACTTTAGAGATTTGGTGTCTATGCTGATTATAGAAGAGAAGAGCTTGGGTGAAGACCAATAGTCTTCACAAAACAAAAATAGTTCAGAGCAACAGGCCTTCTACACAAGTTCAGGAAGAGGACGAGGTAGAGGAGGCCGTGGGTGGATGCGGTCAAGGAGGTGGCTGAACAGATAATCAAAATTATGGACAGCAGCAGCAATAACAACAGTCCCAGAATCAAAATTATGGAGAGCAGCAACAACAACAGTCCCAGAATCAACAACAACAACAACACGCAGGTGGAAGAGGCAAATGCAAAGGCAGGGGGAGTCAAAGAGGCCGTGAAAATTGGCAAAGGCAATATAATGATGCACGTGAATGCTATTATTGTGGTAAGCCTGGACATGTGCAGGCAGAATGTTATAAGAAGCAAGCTGACATGCAAAATGGGAAAGTGCAGCAAAACAACTATGAATCCTCCTCAAGCAAAAATAATGAGGATAATGAAAGGTTGTTTATTATGCAGCATGTTGTGAATGCCATGTCTGAAAATGTTGATGCAGCACAAAAAGATGATGTATGGTATGTGGATTCAGGTGCTTCGAACCACATGACAAGTCATGGGGAGTGGTTCAAGGAGATGAAAAACCCAAAAAGACCAGGTTTTATGGAAACAGGGGATGACACTGCTCATCCAATTGCCCATGTTGGAGATGTGCCATTGTCTATGCAGGATGGCAAAGTGAAGTACCTTGCAAATGTACTTCACATTCCGAACATAACAAAGAATCTGGTTTCAGTTGGCCAGATGATTGAACAGGGTTTGCAGTCGGTTTAACCCTGATGGTTGTTATGTTGAAGATTTTAAAGACAAGTGCAGGTTGGTTGCAAAAGGCAACAGAGTGGATAGAATGTTTACATTGAATGTAGACATGCCTGAAATGAGTGCTGCGATGTTTGCAAACGGTTCAAGAATTGTTGCAGACACAGACATTTGGCATTAAAGGATTGGACATGTGAATGTGCAGAGATTAAAGTCTATGCAGACTAAAGGAATTGTGACAGGGCTGCCAAAATTTAAAGTGGAAGGTATGCAGAAAATATGTGAAGCATGCCAATTTGGGAAGCAAACAAAGCATGTGTTTCCACGTAACAAATATGTGAGCAGCAATGCACTAGATGTTGTGCGTTCAGATGTATGGGGTCCTACGAAGACCATATCTATGGGAGGCTGCAGGTATTATGTGACTTTCATTGATGACCACACAAGGAAAGTGTGGGTATATTTCATGAAGGAGAAGCGTGAGGTGTTCACTCAGTTTCAGAATTTCAGAGTTTTGGTTGAAAAGCAAACAGGGAAATATGTAAAGTGCTTAAGGTCAGATGGAGAGGAAGAGTACTTCTCCAATGAGTTCTCTGAATTTTTGAAGAAGAATGGTATTCGGAGATAGTTTACATGCAGATACACTCCGCAGCAAAATGGAGTTGCTGAGCGAAAAAACAGGCACATTGCTGAGATTGCGCAAGCATTGATGGAAGAGAAGAATATGCCACATAGCTCTTGGGCTGAAGCTGTCTCTACAGCAGTATACATCATGAACAGGACTCCAACTGCAGCCATACATGATGTAACTCCTCCAGAGGAGAGGTTTACTGGCAGAAAACCAGATTTGTCTTATCTGAAAGTCTTTGGATGCATTGCATATGTGCATGTGCTTGATGAGCTGAGAACTAAGCTGGATCCGAAAGCTGAAAAATGTGTGTTTATTGGATACTCCCTTGAGCAAAAGAAATACAGGTGTTATAACCCTGCTACACGTGAGTTGAGGGTAAGCAGGGATATTGTCTTTGATGAGATGAGCAGCTGGTATATTGCTGAAAAAGAAGCTGTTGGACTGATGTGAGTGGAAGTGTGGTTGCACAGAATGCAGATCAGCAATCACAGTCTTTGAGTGGACCAGGAGAGTCCTCATCTAGTGGGTCTGTTGATAAACCATGGAGTGGCAGGCTGCGTCATAATACCAGTCCTACAAATGTGATTAGTACATCATGTAAAGGAAAAGAGAAAGTGGTTGAGCCCCTTGGTATGCCTGACATTTCTGCAGGGCATTCTCATGTTGATGGAGAGTCTAGTGGCTCAGATATGAGCCTTGATGAGGAGCTTGGGATCCCATCTATGAGAACACCTGGTATAAAGAAGGCTATGGAAGCCATGAATGCAAAGCTGCGAAGATCTGGGAGAGTGAAAAATCCTATGATGCAGAGATTTACCTATGATGGTTATGTGGCACATCACTATGCATATATGGCAAAGGTTGTGCAGGTTGTTGAGCCTGATAAAAAACAGAAGCAGGATGAAACACACACTAGAGAAGCAAACCCTAATCCATATCCATCAATCATAAAGAAGGAGAGAAGCCATAGACATCATCTCTCTCACACAAAGGAGAACACAACATAGTGTTATGTCCACACTACAAAGTAAACCTAATGTAATGTCCACACCACACATGACCAGCTGGACGCGGTCATAAACACACCACACGATATCTATCTACCATACTGTCACTCTGTCAGTCACTCTGTTAGCACCCATGTCCAGCTGTATACGAGCTTGACATTTCAACACTCCCCCTCAAGCTCGACATGTCCATCTCTAGGACTCCCAATCTAGTACGGAAATACTCAAACTTATCCTTACCAAGTGCTTTGGTAAAGATATCTGCAACCTGCTCATCTGTCTGCACATATGTCAAATCAACATGCCCATCTAGCACTTTCTCTCTGATGAAGTGATAGTGGACCTCAACATGTTTGGTCCTGGCATGATAAACTGGGTTGCTAGCAAGCTGAATACTACTCATGTTGTCACAATGAATGACAACTCTCATATCACTCTGTAACCTGACATCATCTAGCAACTTCTTCAACCACATAGCCTCACATGCAGCTATGGCTGCTCCACGATACTCTGCCTCTGTGGTAGATAAAGCAACTGTAGGTTGCTTTTTACTGCTCCAACTCACAGCTCCACTACCAAGGCTGAAAACATAGCCACTGGTAGACCGCCTGTCATATGCACTACCGGCCCAATCTGCATCTGTATATCCATAGACATGCATGTCTTTTCCTGCCTCATAGAAAAGACCATAATGCACGCTAGTTTTGACATATCTCAGAATCCGTCTCACAGCATCCAAGTGAGGTTTACGAGGACTCTGCATAAACTGACTCACCAAACCAACTGCGTAACTGAGATCTGCTGGCCTCGTAATGGTCATCTAGATAAGGTTACCAACCATTTTCTTGTACATGGTGATATCATCAACAAGCTCATCACCCAAATCAGCCCTAAGCTTCATGTTTTGCTCTAATGGTGTCAACATTGGTTTGCATGCTGTCATACCATACTTTGCCAGCATGTCAAGTGCATATTGCCTTTGCACCAACCATATACCCTTGCTGGTTCTAATCACCTCAATGCCAAGAAAGAACCTTAAATCACCAAGGTCTTTCATATCAAACTCTTTGCATAAAGAGGCCTTAACCTCATCAATGCCTTTCCCACAATCACCTGTGATAATCAAATCATCAACATAAATGACTATCATCACGATACCATCATGTGTCTTCTTCACATAAAGTGAAGAGTCTGCATTTCCAACCACAAATCCAATACTGACAAGATATCTGCTGATCTTGTCACTCCAAGCACGAGGTGCTTGCTTCAAACCATAGAGTGCTTTCTTTAACCTACAAACAAAAGTCGGATATTTTGGATGTACATATCCTTCTGGCTATTCCATGTACACCTCTTCTTGTAGTTCACCATTCAAGAAAGCATTTTTTACATCCATTTGATGTAAAGCCCAACCTTTTTGTGCTGCTAGTGCAATGATAGACCTCACTGAAGCCATCTTAGCCACTGGGCTGAAAGTTTCATCATAATCAAGACCATAAGTTTGTGCATATCCTTTAGCGACCAGCCTTGCCTTATGTCTCTCTATGCTGCCATCTGACTTGCACTTTACCTTATACACTCATTTGCAACCAATTGCATTCTTTCCTTGAGGTAACTCAGCCAATTCCCATGTAGCATCCATCTCTTCATCCATGGCTTTCTCCCATACATGCTCTCCAATAGCCTCTGTATAGCATGTAGGCTCCACATGCTTTACCATAGATGTCATGTATGCATAGTGCATAGCAAAATCTCTATATGTCAATCTTTCAACTGGATATCTGACTCTCTGGGATCTCCGCAATGCATGCGGGTCACTCTATACACCTGTAACACGAGCATGTGGTGGCACATATCTGTCCTGCCTAGCACCAGGTGTGCGTAAAACAGGTATGCCGAGCTCCTCATCCAAACTCTCAGAACTAGATGACTCATAACCTGTGATCCCAATTCCTTCGACTTTCTTCTTACCTTTATCCATAGCACTACTCCCAGTGCTCACACTCTCATGCCTCAAACGTCCTGACCATGGACGTACATTGCTACTACTCTCAGCTTCTGCTGCTGGCCCAGACATAGTAGTAGAACTAGAACTTGCTTGTGATGGCAAGTTCATAGACACATCTGCCTCAAGTGAGTCAATAACTCCCTCATCTTTTGCTTTGTACCAACTAGCAAGCTCATCAAACACTACATCTCGTGAGATGACTACTTGTCTAGTTTGAGGGTTATAACATTTGTAGGCCTTTTGATCCTGTGCATATCCAACAAATACACATTTCTCTGCCTTAGGATCCAACTTCCGTCTTCTTTCATCAGGCACATGGACATAAGCTACGCATCCAAAGACTTTGAGATGTCCAATGTCTGGCCTGTAGCCTGTAAGCCACATCTCTTTTGCTTGACGAGGATGCACCACCTGTAAGACTCATACCACCAAGTCCAAGCTTCAATTCTTCCACAATGAGCAATGACACAAGCTCATTAAAGTCTGGCATTCCTCCCAACCTTACTGAGATGGAAGTGTCAAAAGATTTGTATTCTTTGCCTAAACCACGTAATGTGAGAGCAACCAAATCATCATCATTGGGGCATGGATTGATGACAAGGAATCTGCATAACCCTTGATTTCCTGAACATACTCATGTATACTCCTATTCCTTCGTGTTACACTATGAATCTGTTGCTTTAGTTGTATCTTCCTTGCACCAGTGTCTGTCTTATACATTCGGCGCAATATACCCCATGCTTCTTTCGGTGTATCTGCATCTTGGATGTGAATAAGCAAGGCATCTGTTACACATATTGAAAAATAATGCAACACTTTCGAAGACCGCTCTACCCATTGCTTGTGAGCCAGTAACTGAGCATTATTTGGTTGAGGAGGTAGATATGGCTCCGGGTCTTCCTCCGAGACAAGACTCCATAAACCTTTGCCTTTCAAAAAACTCTTCATTCGAAACTTCCACACTTGAAAGTTAGTGCGGTCAAGCTTCTCTCCAACAATCTGTATCGAACCATCTCCCATTGTTGCAAAAATATAGTAGATGTATCCCTTTGACAAGTTGTATGTCGGACCTGTAAAGCTTCAAATCTCTCCAAATCACATCAAATGCTTGCAAATTGTGTGCATTAACATCCCACAATGATTCATCAACAATGTATACTCGATCAAAGTTGAAACCAAATGATACTCCTTCACAAAAAATTTTCTGGTTTTTTTCTCGCCAGTAATTTCTCACCAGTAACCAGTCAAGATTATGCTCTAAATCCTTCAAATATTGTCCAAATTCAATGATTCAACTTGTATTAGCTTCCCAACACATTGCTCCAACATATCCTAGAAGGGTTTGATCAAATTCTTCAAGGTGAATGAGAACCACCAATTTTTGTAGCTCCCTAGTTTGCTTTTTTCTGCATCTGTCAGGTACCACCTCTCACTAAAAGTGCTCTATCTCCTTCAAATCTTATCTAGATTCAAAAATTATTGATTCAAAAGTTTAGCAACTCATAGAACTCTACTTGTACCAAAGGAATCAGGCCAATTTGATATAGACAAGGATTAATGCCTTGATTAAAAATGCTCTGTTTCTGGACAGACTTTCTGCAAACCTGCACACCTCTGATAAATTACTTCAATGAGATCCAAATACATCAAATGAGCTGAAACCAAGCATCACAAGACCTTAGAAATGTCTTTGCTAAACTCCCCAAGCTTTGAATGGCATCAAATGGAGTAACAATGAATGAATTAGACCAAATACTATGCAACCTGTCCAAGAACCTGCTCCAGCATGCGCCGTGTTGAAATATCAAGCTCGTATACAGCTGGAGGATAGCACATGGGTGCTGACAGAGTGACAGTATGGTAGATAGATATTGTGTGGTGTGTTTATGACCGTGTCCAGCTGGTCATGTGTGTGTGGACATTACATTAGGTTTATCTTGTAGTGTGGACAGAACACTATGTGGTGTTCTCCTTTGTGTGTGTGAGAGAGATGGTGACTATGGCTTCTCTCTTTCTTTATGGTCGATGGATATGGATTAGGGTTTGCTTCCCTTGTGTGTGCTGCCTCCTGCTTCTGTTTTTTATCATGGTATCAGAGCCAAGAGCTCATTAGCTGAGTTGTGAGAGTGAGTGAGAGAAGTGGGAAGAAGAAGAAAAAGCTGTGAAGGAAGCCATTGAAGCTGTGGAGCAAAAGAAAGCTGTGGAGCACACACCGGCATCAGATCTGAGAGCTAAGGACCATTGGTAAGTGTAGCAAGACCCCCTCTACGGATTGCAGGTGCCAAAGAGCAAGTTCAGTGAAGATTGAAGTGCATAAAGCAAGTGCAAATTTCTGGTTTTTTCTCTAAAGCTTTCATGGAAAGCTTGAAGTGAATGTACTCCTGGCAAATGTACACACAAAGGCACGTGTATTTGGGCTTGCAAATGTATTAAAAAAGTGGGCACAAGCAACATACAGAATCTTGAAGCAGATTGATGCATACAGATTTGAGCAAAATCAAGTGAAAGTAGATTTATGTAAAAGTTTCTGGTTTTTCACAAAAACAGTGGACATACCCCCCAATTGCAGGAGCTAGAGGCAAAATTGAGCTAAACCCTTCAAGAGCAAGGTAGTTTAGTCATTGCTAAGAAGTTTGTCACTTCAATTGTGATTTCCCCTCTCTCCTAGAGCTCCTGGAGTAGGCGGCGCATGCTGATGCAGATACTTGGACAGTTTGCAAAGATTTTGATCTAATTTTCTCATTTGGTCACCAAAGTGAATGCTTTAAAGCTTGGGAAGTTTAGCAAAGACATTGCTAAGGTCTTGTGATGCTTGGTTGCAGCTCATTTCATGTATTTGGAGCTCATTGAAGTGATTTATCAGAGGTGTGCAGGTTTGCAGAAAGTCTGTCTAGAAATAGAGCATTTTTAATCAAGGCATTAATCCTTGTCTATATCAAATTGGTCTAATTCCTCTGGTACAAGTAGAGTCCTATGAGTTGCTAAACTTTTGAATCAAAAAGTTTTGGATTTGGAGAAGATTTGAAGGAGATAGAGCAATTTTAGTGAGAGGTGGTACCTGACAGATGCAGAAAAATTCAAACCAGAGGTTACAAAAATTGGTGGTTCTCATTCCCCTTGAAGAATTGGATCAAACCCTTCTAGGATATGTTGGAGCAATGTGTTGGGAAGCTAATGCAAGTTGAATCATTGGATTTGGACAAGATTTGAAGGATTTAGAGCATAATCTTGACTGGTTACTGGCGAGAATTTACTGGCGAGAAAAAAAAACCAGAAAATTTTTTGTGAAGGAATTTCATTTGATTTCAACTTTGATCGAGTGTACATTGTTGGTGAATCATTGTGGGATGTTAATGCACACAATTTGCAAGCATTTGATGTGATTTGGAGAGATTTGGAGCATTACAGGTACTTCGTACATTGTAATCGAAAGGGTACATCTACTCTATTTTTTTTTTGCAACATGGGAGATGGTCCGATACAGATTGTTGGAGAGAAGCTTGACCGCACTAACTTTCAAGTATGGAAGTTTTGAATGAAGAGTTTTTTGAAAGGCAAAGGGTTATGGAGTCTCGTCTCGGAGGAAGACCCGGAGCCATACCTACCTCCTCAACCAAATAATGCTCAGATGTTGGCTCACAAGCAATGGGTAGAGCGGTCTTCGAAAGTGTTGGATTATTTTTCCATATGTGTAACAGATGCCTTGCTTATTCACATCCAAGATGCAGATACACCGAAAGAAGCATGGGGTATATTGTGCCAAATGTATGAGACAGACACTGGTGCAAGGAAGATACAACTAAAGCAACAGATTCACAGTGTAACATGAAGGAATAGGAGTATACATGAGTATGTTCAGGAAATCAAGGGTTATGCTGATTCCTTATCATCAATCCATGCCCCGATGGATGATGATGATTTGGTTGCTCTCACATTGCGTGGTTTAGGCAAAGAGTACAGATCTTTTGACACTTCCATCTCAGTAAGGTTGGGAGGAATGCCAGACTTTAATGAGCTTGTGTCATTGCTCATTGTGGAAGAATTGAAGCTTGGCCCTGGTGGTATGAGTGTTACAGGTGGTGCATCCTCGTCAAGCAATGATGAGCATGCAAGGAATCAGGCTTTTACTCATCTAGAGGCTTTCGAGGCAGGGGGAGATTTACCCCTCGAGGCCATGGAGGACGTGGTTGGAATGACAGATCTACTCAACCACAATCAAATCAGAATTTTCAGAATTCACAGTCATCATTTGGATCACGTGGAGGTCGTGGATTTCAATCCCATAGGGGGAGATTTGGAACAGGTGCTCGTGGTAGAGGACGATGGCAAGGTCCTCAACAAAATTTGAATGGGATTGAATGTTACTATTGTGGCAAACTTGGACATTTGGCAAAAGATTGTTACAAAAAGCAGAATGATGTGAGGAATGGAAGACCACAACATGGAAATTATGCATCTACCAGTAACAATGATGGGAGTTCAAATCATCTTTTTGCAATGAAGCACATTATGGGGACAATGGACTCTCAGAATGCAGGAGATGAGTCATGGTATATGGATTCAGGTGCCTCAAACCACATGACATGTCAATATACATAGATTAAAGAACATGCAAACAAGAGGCATTGTCAGTGGATTGCCTCGATTCAAATATGATGGACATATGCATGTTTGTGAAGCCTGTCAGTTTGGAAAGCAAGCAAGGTTGAGGTTTCCTAGAGAAGGAAACATGAGTAATAGACCACTTGAGATAGTGCACAGTGATGTATGGGGCCCAGCACAAAACCCATCTATCAAAGGAAGTCTATACTATGTGACATTTATAGATGACTTCAGCAGGATGACATGGATATATTTTTTGAGAGAGAAGAGTGAAGTGCTGGAAAAATTCATGGATTTCAAAGCTCTTGTAGAAAAACAATATGGCTGTTAGATTAAGTGTCTGAGAACAGATGGAGGTGGTGAATACACCTCAAAAGCTTTTGAGCATTTCTTGCGGAAGCATGGGATAAGGAGACAGTTGACATGCAGGTATACACCTCAGCAGAATGGTGTGGCTGAGAGAAAGAATCGAGTCATATGTGAAGTGGCAAGGGCAATGCTCAATGAAAAGAGCATGCCAGATTACTATTGGGCAGAAGCATGTGCTACTGCAGTGTATATCCTGAACAAAAAACCTACAGCAGCCATTCATGGAAGCACGCCAGAGATGCGGCTTACAGGTTACAGGCCAGACATTGGACATCTTAAAGTCTTTGGATGCGTAGCTTATGTCCATGTACCTGATGAAAGAAGACGGAAGTTGGATCCTAAGGCAGAGAAATGTGTATTTGTTGGATATGCACAGGATCGAAAGGCTTACAAATGTTGTAACCCTCAAACTAGACATGTAGTCATCTCACGAGATGTGGTGTTTGATGAGCTTGCTAGTTGGTACAAAGCAAGAGATGAGGGAGTCATTGACACACTTGAGGCTAATGTACCTGTGAACTTGCCATCACAAGCAAGTTCTAGCTCTACTACTATGTCTGGGCCAGCAGCAAAAGCTGAGAGTAGTAGCAGTGTACGTCCATGGTCAGGACGATTGAGGCATGAGAGTGTGAGCACTGGGAGTAGTTCTATGGATAAAGGCAAGAAGAAAGTTGAAGGAATTGGAATCACAGGCTATGAGTCCTCTAGCTCAGAGAGTTTGGATGAGGAGCTCGGGATACCTGTTGTACGCACACCTGGTGCTAGGCAGGACAGATATGTGCCACCACATGCTCGTGTTACAGGTGTACAGAGTGACCCGCATGCATTGCGGAGATCCCAGAGAGTCAGATATCCAGTGGAAAGACTGACATATAGAGATTTTGCTATGCACTATGCATACATGACATCTATGGTAAAGCATGTGGAACCTACATGCTATACAGAGGCTATTGGAGAGCATGTATGGGAGAAAGCCATGGATGAAGAGATGGATGCTTTGGACAAAAATGATACATGGGAATTGGCTGAGTTACCTAAAGGAAAGAATGCAATTGGATGCAAATGGGTGTATAAGGTAAAGTGCAAGTCAGATGGCAGCCTAGAGAGACATAAGGCAAGGTTGGTCGCTAAAGGATATGCACAAACTTATGGTCTTGATTATGATGAAACTTTCAGCCCAGTGGCTAAGATGGCTACAGTGAGGTCTATCATTGCACTAGCAGCACAAAAAGGTTGGGCTTTACATCAAATGGATGTAAAAAATGCCTTCTTGAATGGTGAACTACAAGAAGAGGTGTACATGGAACAGCCTGAAGGATATGTACATCCAAAATATCCCACTTTTGTTTGTAGGTTAAAGAAAGCACTCTATGGTTTGAAGCAAGCACCTCGTGCTTGGAGTGACAAGATCAGCAGATATCTTGTCAGTATTGGATTTGTGGTTGGAAATGCAGACTCTTCACTTTATGTGAAGAAGACACATGATGGTATCGTGATGATAGTCATTTATGTTGATGATTTGATTATCACAGGTGATTGTGGGAAAGGCATTGATGAGGTTAAGGCCTCTTTATGCAAAGAGTTTGATATGAAAGACCTTGGTGATTTGAGGTTCTTTCTTGGCATTGAGGTGATTAGAACAAGCAAGGGTATATGGTTGGTGCAAAGGCAATATGTACTTGACATGCTGGCAAAATATGGTATGACAGCATGCAAACCAATGTTGACACCATTAGAGCAAAACATGAAGCTTAGGGCTGATTTGGGTGATGAGCTTGATGATATCACCATGTACAGGCAAATGGTTGGTAGTCTTATCTACATGACCATTACGAGGCCAGATCTCAGTTATGCAGTTGGTTTGGTGAGTCAGTTTATGCAGAGTCCTCGTAAACCTCACTTGGATGCTGTGAGACGTATTCTGAGATACGTCAAAACTACCGTGCATTATGGTCTTTTCTATGAGGCAGGAAAAGACATGCATGTCTATGGATATACAGATGCAGATTGGGCCGGTAGTGCATATGACAGGAGATCTACCAGTGGCTATGTTTTCAGCCTTGGTAGTGGAGCTGTGAGTTGGAGCAGTAAAAAGCAACTTACAGTTGCTTTATCTACCACAGAGGCAGAGTATCGTGGAGCAGCCATAGCTGCATGTGAGGCTATGTGGTTGAAAAAGTTGCTAGATGATGTCAGGTTACAGAGTGATATGAGAGTTGTCATTCATTGTGACAACATGAGTAGTTCGTATACAGCTGGAGGATAGCACATGGGTGCTGACAGAGTGACAGTATGGTAGATAGATATTGTGTGGTGTGTTTATGACCACGTCCAGCTGGTCATGTGTGTGTGGACATTACATTAGGTTTATCTTGTAGTGTGGATAGAACACTATGTGGTGTTCTCCTTTGTGTGTGTGAGAGAGATGGTGACTATGGCTTCTCTCTTTCTTTATGGTTGATGGATATGGATTAGGGTTTGCTTCCCTTGTGTGTGCTACCTCCTGCTTCTGTTTTTTATCACGCCGCCTGCTCCTGGAGCTCTAGGAGAGAGGGGTTATCACTATTGAGTTGATAGATCTCTTAGCAATGACCTAATCTATCATGGGTATGAAGGGCTAGCTCCAATTTTGAGTAGAATTGCCACATTTGATCCACGGGGCATATGTTCTCTGGTTTGCAGGAGTCAAAAAAACCAGAATTTTTCTTTCACAAATCACCTGAAATACATCAATGTTTCATGAAATGGTTTGCTCCAGTGTTGCTAATACATGTGCCCTTTCACAATACATGAGAACCTTTGTGTTTCCTTTGTATTTTCCCCAATACTTTTGACAAAATACATTCCTTCACAAGCTTTCCATGAAAGCTTCAAAACCAGAAATTTTCTGCTTGCTTTATGCACTTCAATCTTCACTGAACTTGCTCTTTGATACCTGCAATCCGCAGAGGGGGTCTTGCTACACTCACCAATGGTCCTTAGCTCTCAGATCTGATGCCGATGTGTGCTCCACAGCTTCTCCTTTGCTCCAAGCTCCAATGGCTCCCTTCAGAGCTTTCTCTTCTTCTTCCCTCTTCTCTCACTCACTCTCACAACACAGCTAATGAGCTCTTGGCTCTGATACCATGATAAAAAACAAAGCAGGATGAAACACACACTAGAGAAGCAAACCCTAATCCATATCCATCAATCATAAAGAAGGAGAGAAGCCATAGACATCATCTCTCTCACACAAAGGAGAACACAACATAGTGTTATGTCCACACTACAAAGTAAACCTAATGTAATGTCCACACCACACATGACCAGCTGGACGCGGTCATAAACACACCACACGATATCTATCTACCATACTGTCACTCTGTCAGTCACTCTGTCAGCACCCATGTGCTATCCTCCCCAGCTGTATACGAGCTTGACATTTCAACAGAGCCCACATGCATTGATGAGGCTGTTGAAAATGTATGTTGGGAGAAAGCTATGGAGATGAGGAGATGGATGCACTATATGGAAATGAGACTTGGGATTTAGTGCAATTGCCTGAAGGCAAGAAAGCCATTGGATGCAAGTGGGTGTACAAAGTAAAACATAATAGTGATGGAAGCATAAACAGGTACAAGGCTAGATTGGTAGCCAAAGGATATGCGCAGACATATGGCATTGATTATGAGGAAACTTTCAACCCAGTTGCCAAGATGGCAACAGTGAGAGTTGTGATAGCAGTGGCTGCGTCAAAGCAATGGTCTTTACATCAGATGGATGTAACAAATGTATTTTTGCATGGGGATTTGCAAGAAGAGGTATATATGTTGCAGCCACTTGTTTGGTTATGAGGATGTGGGTCACCCCGAGCATGTTTGCAGGTTGAAGAAAGCCTTGTATGGCTTAAAACAAGCACCAAGAGCACAGTTTGACAAGATTTCTGAATATTTTGTCACTATTGGCTTTCATGTAGCCAATGCAGATTTCTCGCTGTATGTGAGACATGGTGATAGAGGGGTTGTACTTGTTGTCATTTAGTGAAGAGTTATATTTTGTGAGATCAATTGCATTGAAGCAACTTGTCTTAGGAACATGTGATCAATACCACATCGTTCACACATGGGTTGCAAAGTGTCAGCAGAGTGACTACGGGCATGGAAGTATTCCAAACTGTGTAGTCTGCCACTTTGTGAGGTTCACGACAATAGAAACACTGAAGTGTTCGATTAATCACTCCCTGAGCAGTTTCTACCCTTTGGACTGTTTCTGTTTGATGTACGCGAGATGGGGATTTTGAGTCAATTGTTGATGAATTGGGAACTTTGTAGTACCATAATTAAAGGATTTACAATATATGCAGTACATAAAAACAGGTGCCTTGTATGCACAATGGGGATTGGGATGGTCGTAGTGATTACACTTAACACAAGGCATTTCGCTCCTCACTTGTATAGGCATTAAGGATGGTTGGTTTTGAAGGAGCTCATCTTCTCTTAGAGATGTCGATTGAAATCTTTTAAGTAAGGCTGCATAGAATTCAGAGAATGACAATTCTGAGATCAATCTTTCTTTTGCCATTGCTTCACTTGGTTTAGATGAGGAACAACTCATAGCATGATCATCTTCCACTATGTTGTCATCTAAACATACTGGTTCTTTACAACATTGATCGAATGTTTCTAGGATTGGATACGATGATCAAGTTGTGTAAGTTGTTTTTCTTTAAGCCCATCATGAAACATCTCTTCAATTGAGAATCCTTTAAAAATGGTAAAAAATTGCATATAGATGGGATAGGCGAATTCAATGTGGAGTGGCACATGGTAGGAGATTTAAAGACACTCAAATGCATGTACAATGTGTCTAAAGGAGGTAATACAAAATCCCCATGCTTATATTATACATAAACTTAAAAAAGTCATGGTGGGGACAAGAAGTATTGGACTAAGGCTCGTGTTAGACACCTCAAGGATCCTGACCTAGAGGTGAGTAGGGAAAATGAGTGGAAGATCCATAGATGCTTAACATTCCTCTTTAAAGGGTCCACATTTGCATCCTGCATGCTCTATTTAGAATCATAAAGAAGCTTTTGTATCTCTATATAGGATTTGCATGGAAGTTGAAACCAAAGAAAGTAAAAATCAATTTAATTTTTCACGCTAAGATTTATGCACCCTACTCTTTCTCTCTCTCTCTCTCTCTCTCTCTCTCTCTCTCTCTCTCTCTCTCTCTCTCTCTCTCTCTCTCTCTCTCTCTCTCACAAGATAAGAGCAAGTAGACAAGCAAGACTCAAGGGGGATTGTGTCTTTTCAATATGAGAAAGTTGCTTAGATACAACTAGCTCTTATTCACACTTGGGAACCCAAAATTTATCCTAATCTATTAAGCTTGGTCATTTTCCAACTTCCTCATAATATATATAACATTTATAGTGTCATTTACATAACACTTATTTGGCTACTCTAGTGTGTAATGAGAAGTGCTTCTTTAAGCCTAAAATGGGGTGAAAATCTCCCATACATGATGATGCATATTCTTTCCTTAGAACATGTTAAGGCCTAAAGGGTCTTATAAGAAAAAGTACAATGGAAAGATAGATAGAAAAACAAAGTGCAATAAACAATGCAATAAATAAAGAATTTAAAAATTATGAGACAAGTACAATTTGATGCTGTTGTCCACCCGTGTGCTCTCAAGTAGAGCTTAGATGACAATCTAGATAGGCTGTGAATGGAGGAAGTACTAAGTGTGGAGGGTATGGATACTCACAAGAATTGGATACTTTAGCGTGCTACAAGTGGTGTGGTAGACATGTATACAATGCGGACAATTACACGGTATAGACGCGATCATTGCCAACATATCCATGTTTTTCTTCTCCACACTATGTAGCTCTTGTTTTAGCAAAGTTTCCTTGACTTTGTGTTAGTCTAGAACATTTGCACCAAGTTCTACCATGTAACTCTTGGAGTGTTGTCACCCTATATGTGTCTTATCATTGTGTTTGTGACACTGATTGAAAGACAATAACATGGCTTTCCTTGCACCCTCGTTGTCCAGTTCTCCTTGAATGCCTTTACATCTTGAGTGACATTCTCTTCAAAAGCAACTCTAGAGGCTCCTCATTGTCTCCTTCAACATATTCCCAAAATCCTTTACCCATTAGGAAATTGGTCATTCTAAACTTCCAAGCATGGAAGTTGTTCTTTTTTGCTTTTCACTGATAAACGCGGCCAATTGTCCATCATCGCCCACTAATAATGAACTTAGGTATCCTAAGGAATATTACATGAATAATATTCATATGTCAGGCTGAGGGCTCGTTCCCCCCGAACCCTCGACTAGGGGGGCTGTTAGCCCCTTGGAACCCCCAAGCTGAGGCGTTGCCCTAGGCCCCAGCTAATGCTCGCACCATCTCCTAACTATCAATGATCGGCATCTAAGCTAGGGTTCCCACCAAAGACATGTGCGCCAACGGCTTCTCTTCATAATGGGGGCCTTTACAAATGTGCACCAAACATAGATGTGAGATACAAACTGAGTGGCGGGCACTGAGTATACTAACAGCCCTATCACCAAAGCTTAAATCTATAATGGTTTCTACATGATTAGAGCTTGCACAAAGTGCATCTGAAAAATAAGGGTGAGGTGTTTATCACATCTTCAAAAGTAACATACATGTAACCCTCGTAGATATCGTAGTAGACAATGATAATAATAAAAAAAGATCTACTCCTTTGGACCCCTATTCATATCAAAATACAACACTTCTTTATCAATATTTTCCACTGTTTCCTTTTTAGAGCTTGAGGAAGCAATATAAAGAGTGACCACAACTGGATCAAGAATCCTCCTCCACACATCCAAAAGAGAATTCCCCCCTTTCTTTTGACTTTCTATGCAATCAAACGTTGCTAGCTCAAATGTTGGAAAGTTGAACTAGGCATGGGAGTCTTTCCTTTTTTCTATTGCAATGCTCATGGGGTGAGCTGCCTTTTGATTGGCATGTATAAGGGGTCCACCCATTACATCAGTATTGCCATGTATATGCTGCCATATTCTAGAATTGTGAGAAACCCTTCCACCATTCTAGTTGTATGCCAAAATCTTCAATCTTGGGGCATTTGTTTCATCTATCTCTATCTTTAAATACCCACCTCTTGTTTCAACGGGGTGCTCCATCTTCCACCTTTGGTAACTGTATGCAGTCATGTAGGTTACAAGGTTAATCCTTAGCAAATCTATGAGCTTTATAGATAGACTACCACATTTTCCTAGAGAGTGTCCTCCCCTACCCATTGTCATCTAACTTTTCCATTCTAGCATGTGTGCTCTCATTAGATATGACACATATGGCAAGCTACGACGAGGAGCAGTACTATGTATGCTTTTAGAAAGAGCCATGTTGTTGGATTAAAAGGTGTGACCTACATGAGCACCTTGAAAAGCTTAAGAATTGGATTGCCCACTCTTATTAGGTCTTCATAATCTGTGACATATAGCGACACCAAGAAATCTTCATTAAAATAATCTTCAAGTTATTGGAAAGGTTGAGGATTCACCTTAGTGTAGCTTGCTTGCTGTCAGCTTTAGGGCCGATGGCTCCTTAGGAGCAAGAGTGTCAATGGAAAAATCATGATGTAGAGAAAATCCTTTAAGTTAGTAGGTTCCTCATTGTTAGTGGGTTCATGCGCTAGCTCATGAGATGGGAGAAGCTTTAACAGAGAGAGATCTATTAAGTGGATATTTATAAGAATAAGAATAAGAATTTTCTCCCTCCTTATCTCATCTCAAGAGTTGGGAGTCGACAAGGTTTAGTGGTATTTATGAAGGTATTAATTTCTAATTACTCTTCATGCATTGTAATAACAAGATATTCAATATTTTAAGTGAGAAATCATATACCACATATATCAAAATTTATTATAGATGCTTGTAGGATTTATGATAAAGCTTTAAGATACCATAAGGGTGGTATAGGGTACCATAAAGCTTTAAGATACCATAAGGGTGGTATAGGGTACTCTCATGAAGGCTTAGGTACTTGTAGGTATCATCCACCCCTAGGTTTAGAACCAAGAAAAGGAGTTAGTGAGAGTCTCAAAACTAGCAGGGGTGGAGGAAAGGTTTGGAGGAACAAAGAGATCTAGTAATTCTTCCCTGTCATTCAAAATTATGGAGTTCATCAATACTCTATGCCATGACCTAAAGCTGAGTACTATAGAGTGTAGGACATTGATATACATGGCCACATATAGTATTTAAGATATATATCATTATAAAAAATTGCTTATTATGGTAGGGTTAGCATCCCTATCATAATTTTGTTGGATCAAGGCAAGATCCCCACCAGTTAGATCCTCACTAATGCTTATATCATATTGTAAGAAAGAGAGGGAAGGTACTACCCTATGAGATCCTTGACAATGAAATCATTGTATTTGGGGCCTCCGAGTTGTTGCATTCATGTCTGTCCCCTTCCATTGAATAGAGGTTTGAAACATGGGCATTGGCATTGCTCCTTGCATAACATAACAATTGGGCATAATATCCTGCGTAGCTCCTCATAATAGTCATGATTAAGTTCAAACTCACACGGATAGTCACTTTCTTCCTGTGGTTCTACAATCAAAACTTGATTGGTCAGGGTAATCTTTGGTGGAGGTGGTTGTGGTGGCACTGTGTGACAGGTAGTGGTAAGTGCGTGTAAGCTATCCTATAAATTTCGAGTGTGTATCCTTGTCTTAGCAAAGGTGTTGTTCCAGTATTACAATTTTGGGGGGTGTTGGTGGTGCTGGTAGAGCTAAGGTTGGTCTAGCAACACATACTTGTTGTTAGATATCCGTAATGCCGCTACGGGCGTTACCACAGGAGGGAACGGCCTTTGCGGCTCACCACCCAGCCATAGAGGAAGAATGAGGATTGCCCCTTGTCAGGCTAAAATCTGAAAGGTGTTTTTGGTCAGTGTACATATGGTGCGTGTGGTGTGTGAATAAATTTTGCCCTGAATGCCCTGGCAAGTGTACAGGCCGAGTGGTTTGGTTGTAAGCTGGAATATGCACGTGTTTTGTTTTCCGGAGCAGACGCTGGAAATCTGGAATTTTATGGCAATTGTGTGATGTGCAGGTGGTTACTAAATGCATAGCACACCGACTGGGCAATGGATGTGTTGGAAATAAGGATGTTGATCATGAGGATGTGGGCAACTCTCGCATAATTTTGGGAAGGTTATGGACGCGGTAATGTGGTCCGAAGTACAAAGAGGAGGAGGGCATTGGTAAATGTGGCTATCATTTGGAGCCTTAAAAAAATAAATAAAAAATATAAAAAAGGTGGCCACCTTGTAAAGGGGCCATGTGGCGCTTATTGTGGTTGCCAACTCACCATCTAGAAGGTGGTGGAGAGGTGAGAAGGCGTGAAAGAAGGTAGACGGGCGCTGCAAGGGACGCCAGGGGAGCGCCAGTGGGGTCGTCGCCTTGCTGAAACGGGGATGCCTGGGGAGAGGCGAGCTGGGGCCACTGGACCGTCGTGTAGCAGAAGAGGGGCTGGACCACCTCAGTAGGCGCGTGCTGAAGTGATAGAGGGGCGTGTGACCACACAGGCGCAGAGCGAAGGACAGAGGTGCTGGCGAGTGCAGAGTCGAGAGCTGAGGGTCGCCACGACTGTGAGAGGTAAAAGGAAAAAGCCTGCAAGGGTTGGAGATACAGGCAGGACTACAGAGGGCGCCGTCTGTGGAGGCAAAGGCTGGACGTGGACTGCTGGGGTGGCTCTGATGTGTAGAGGAAAAGCTGGCGGGTGAGTCTGAGAAGCATCTGCGGAAGGTGTAAAGAAAGCCGCTTGGGGCAGAGCCGGCTGTTGCTGGGAATTGTGAGGGATTGGAGGTGATCGAAGAGAAGGAAATGGCCGCCTGGTAACTGAAAGCTGGGGGCGCTTGTGTGTTGGTTATAGAGTGGCGGGTGAACAAGAGAAAGAGGCTGCAGGTCTCTTGGGAGATGGTCTAGTATGGGCTGGTGATTGAAGCAGCAAGGGAGGGCTGCTGTTAGGAAGGGATTGAGTGATGTGGCTTGGGCTAGATATCTGAGGATGCTGCGGTGAGCAGCTAGTCGTGGTGCTGAAGAGATTGTGCAAGGCTTTGGTGGTTGGTGAAGCTGCTGGTCACGACATACAGAGAGTGGGAGCTGCTGAGTGAAGGTTAGCTGGTGTGGGCACCTTCTGGAGAGAGTAGCTGGTCTTGTGTGGGCGATGATTGTAGGCAGTGCGTGGATGCTGACCAGAGAGAGAGCCTTGGATTTTTGGGTGTGGTGGATGCAGAAGTGGCGCTGATGTGTGGGCTGGAGACAGTGGGGCTCACCTACGACAATTGGCAGGTAGCAGCTGGGGACAGAGAGTAGCCAGGCTACAGAGGAAGTGAAGAAGGGTTGCTGGTGTGGGCGCCCTCTGGAGATTACAAGGACTGGGAGACAGAGGCTCGGTTGTCAGACGCAAGGGTGTATTCCTTTGGCAGTAAATCCTAGCCAGAGTCCTGGTCTTTGGTGTATTTTGCTGAGTTTGTACATGGTTGATACTGTATATGTTTTTTGTTGAATGATCATCTGTTCATTGTGGTTCTGAGCTGTCTTATGGTGTGGGTGGGTGGCGAATGGTGAGAGAGTGTTCCAGCCGGTGGGTGGCTGGTGGTGCCCCGTTCGTGGTAGTTTTTCCAAGTTTGGGAGGTGGAAGAGCTATAGAGGCAGGTTCTTTCTTCTTTTTTTCACCTCACATCCTTCTGGTGCCCCCACTGAGGAGTGGCTCTTTCTGGTATTGTTTGACTGAGGATTGCTCAAGTGTCTCTTACGAGGGTGTATGCCCCAGAGTGAGAGATTAAAGGAAGGTGTTTTTGGTTTTTTTGGGATTGAAGTGAAGTTTGGGGATCAAGATGATGTCTTATCCAGAGTTTTATGGTGGTCCGAATGAGGATGTGGCAGACTTCTTGGAAAGGATGGAGGTTGCATGTATAAGCAACCATATCAGTGAGCAGATACAGGTGTTGCGGCTGTTGAGCATCTGTTTGAAAGGGGATGCAAGGACCTGGTACAGGGCTTATGAGGAGTCGTTAAGGGATGCTGTTCCACGCATTGAGATGACTGAAGGTGGATTGAAGACAGCACTTAGCAACAGGTTCAAGAAAGTGGAAGACCCCGACAAGGTTTGGCATGAGGTGCAAGCTCTGACACAAGGTGAGTTTGAATCAATATATGAAGAAATTTTCTTTGCTATGGGAAACTCTATGCAGGGCTTTGGGAGAAGATCAGGTGCCGCCTGATATGATGAAGAAAAACAAGTTTGTAGCCGGGCTTAAGAGGAGTATTCACTGGAAAGTGGAATTGAAGAAGCCCAGGTCTTTTGAGGATGCGGTAGAAATTGCTAAGTCAAAAGATTGGAAATTGCAGCGGATGAATCAGTTGGGGATGATTCCAGTTGTAGCACAGCTGGAGATTCGTAGAGTGGAGGCTACACCCATGAATGCAGTGATTGAGAGGATGAAGCCCACTGAAGCCCAAGCTATGCAGATGGTGCCACAAGCTAGTCAAGGAGTACCTATGGTTCCTGCAGGTTCTGATGAGGGATTGCGGCAGGATATGAAATAGATGGTTGATCTTATGAAGAATTTGAGCTTAAATTTAATGGGAAGTACAGGTGGTGGACGTGGTAGAGGCCGTGGTAATAATCCTGAAGGGGGAGATGGACAGGCAGGGTATGGACGTGGTCGCAGTAGGGGCCGTCATTTTATTCCTACATGCTGGAACTGTGGTGAACTTGGTCATCTGAGTACAGATTGTGATAAGCCTCAACGAATGGGTGGTGACATGTACCCACTACCTTCACAGTTACCGGATAGGTCAAATGATTATGGTATTGATATCAAGGATCAAGCAGGTCCCAGTGGAATCACAGCTGAGGAGAAAGGAAAAACTAAGGTGATAGATGTGGTCACCCTTGAGAAGATGGAGGCAGAAGCTGATGTGATGCCCTTGGGGAAACGGACGTCACAGGAAAGGGAAAGCAAGGATGCTGCAGGGCCCAGCAAGAAGAAAGGAAAAGTGAAAGAAGGAGGGGATGTGAAGGTCAAGCAAATTCTCATTAGGCCAATGCCTCAATTTATAGAGTTTACATCTAAGCATCTAATCCCACTGATTTCTCCTTGATTCACTCCACCTCTTTTTTTTTATTCTCTCCACTTCTCCCAGAATATCTCCACACTTCCTAAATCTTCTCATGCTACCCTTTATTCTCTCCCAGTAGATTCTTCTCACCTTTTCACATTTACAGATTCTCTTTTACAGTCTCTAACCAAGGGCTTGTTCCCGCACCGACACACCCTATTCACTTGTATATTTCAACACCTCCCCTCAAGTGAGTACTCCTAGCACACTTGGACCCTATACCAAGTTTCCCTCTTACTAGATAGTCTGCGACCAGTGTCTAGCACACCTCCCCTTAAGTGAACTTAGCACACCTGGACCCTGTACCAAGTTTCTCTCTTATTTGATAGACCGCGACCAGTGCCTCAAGTCCCTAAACTCATAGTCCTTGACTCTCTCTCTCTCTCTATGTGTCCAAGGCTACTACAAGTGCCGGTGACCTTGACTAAAGAGCCTCACATCTTCTCTTGTCTTCAGTCTTCTTGTCGTGGCAGCTTCTCTCCACGCATCCATGTCTTCCTCTTCTTTCAGTCTTCTTGTGGTAGCTTCTCTTCTCGTGTCCATGTCTTCCTTCAATGCTTCCTCTAGATCTTCTTGGTGTGGATCTTCCTCTTGGAAAGAGATGTTCTTCTTCTTCCATTACTGGAGCCATGAACTTGTCCGTCAGGTCTTCTTGCTCCATGTGAGCAACATATTTAAATGTTTTGTTGACAATTCTTTTGGGCTTTTGATGTTTATCTTGTATCATTATGCAATGCAAACCCAAATCTATGCGGGAGGTCTTACCTCTTACCTTATTTTGGACAAGGGTAGTGTCTAATCCCATTTTTACACTGATGTAATGTGCCCAATACATAATGCATATAGCATTCATTCTTATGCACATTTCAAATGCAACTCTGGCTATGAATAATCTTGAATTTGAGTGTGATTTTTGCAGGCATTAACCAAGGGTTAAATGCAAAATGATGATTACCATAAAATTATCATCATAATTTTACTAAAAATTACATTAAATCAAGGGTAACCAATTTGCACGGAATGGTTGGAGTATCAAACCAACTTTGAATTGCAATCATCACTGATTAGCAAATTAATCCTCTATTTTGTGTAAAAACCAGAGTATGCGAGGAGCCCAAATCTGAGGCCTTAGAGTTCAATTGAGCTCAAATGCTTTCAAGGCCATCAATAGAAATTAGTCTAGTAGAGGATTAAGCCAAAAAACATAAGATTTGACCAAACATTGAATGCTTAATCTTTGTTTTACCAAAGTCACTTGCAGATTTGATGAAGAGCTTGGATCTCACTGTAGACTTGATCAAATCAATTTTTGACTTCACCAGCTTGTAGAGAATGCTTGAAAACCCCCAGGGCTAAGAGGAATTAGATTAATTTGATTTGGAGTAGACAAGATCTGTAACTTTCTCAGAAAAAACTACACTGGAAAAAACGCAATTTCCTCCTGAATGCACCGGCGGTTTGATGATATTTTTGCATGGGCTAGAGCCCATGGTTATGGCTATCTAGGGTTGAAAGGTTTTGAGCTAATGTTGTGCCTAGAGTGAGAGGGAGCTCCTCCACTGGCTGGGGGTGCAGAGACTAGTTGAAAAATAACTAAAAATTTTGATTATTTTCTAATTATCTACTAATCCTAATTAACTAGATAATGGGCTCATAAAAAGGCTTGACTCTAATACCATGTTAAAATTACAGCAATGTGATGAGCTATGGTAGATCAAATGCTAGAATCAACATCATTAATAAAGTGATTAGCAAATAATTAAGACATGATTAGTGAGTAATTAACAAATAGCTTAATGTAGGCATGGATAATAAAAAACCAGCAAATTTTCATTAGGCCAATGCCTCAATTTATAGAGCTTACATCCAAGCATCTAATCCCACTGATTTCTCCTTGATTCACTCCACCTCTTTTGCTTGATTCTTTCCACCTCTCCTAGAATATCTCCACACTTCCTAAATCTTCTCATGCTACCCTTTATTCTCTCCCAGTAGATTCTTCTCACCTTTTCACAGGTTCTTTCACATTTACAGATTCTCTTTTACAGCCTCTAACCAAGGGCTTGTTCCCGCACACACCCTATTCATGTGTACCAGCTCTTGTAGTACCATGAGATGATGCATCTATATTCAACTTGCATGACCATGGACTAACACGATCCACTGCTAGAGGAATCTCCAAGTCCACTATGTTGAAATGTGTAATGTAAAATGAATAGGTTATTTGGTTGAGTGTGGGAAAGCAGCCTAGAGGTGCAAGATATTGTGGTAAGATAAGAATGCCACATAAGATGTGTGAATGTTGAGATCCACATAAAAGAATGTAGAAAAGGGAGTGCCACATGGCATGATGATGTGTAAAGTGGGATAAGGTGAGAAGGCCTATATCATTGTATGGTTCATTAGAATATGCAATAGAGCTATTGTTGAGTGTGTAATCTCTCTCCCTCTAGTCATGGAGTTTCTTATATGTTTTAATCCACCTTAATCTTGTGTCTATCACCATGATCAATCCCATATTAAGATTGTTAACATGGTATCAGAGCTAGGGTGGGCTCTTGGCCATGGGGTGAATATTTATGTATAGCTTTATTGTTTATGAGGTTATTTGATTAAGCATTATTTTTATTTTATTATAAAAAAAAATTATGCACACTCATCATTATGGATTGCATTTGGAGTCTTAGAACCAGCTCATGGAGAGTTAGAGATTATGGTCCTGCCAATGGAAGCTGAAAATGAAGATTTCAGAAATATGAAGTCTTCATCAACATCAAAGAAGCTGCCCAAAAGAGTTGCAAATGGGAGTTTTGCATAATGGAGAGCCTACTCATCATCAAAGAAGCTGAAATAAGGATTTTTAGCAAGTATGAAGGCTATAGCGTCTTCGGTGTCAACAAAGAAGCTACCAAGGAGACAAAGGTGTCTCAAGACAATTGGTTTTGTAAGTTTTGCCTCATGAAAATTTTAAAGAAAGGTTGCTGATTTATTGGATGAGAAGATCCCATGGTTCTTTCCAAATAGTGCAACGAGCATGTTAAGGTGCAGGCTTGTCCAAGGCAAGGGGCAAGCTTTGTGGGCAAGGAATAAAGCCCATGTTTGAGCACACCAAAAAGGGGGTAGTGCTAGTTAGTTTTCTCAACAAAGAGGATCAAGTTGTGTGGAAGCTATTGAAGGCTTTCATGATTGTATACACTTATGGTTTTCTAAAGAGAAACCTTGTGAAGCACCCTTTAAAGACATGGAGATTTGTGAGCTCAATTGGTGAGCCATGGTAGCCAAGTCTAATGAAAACATTGTGAAGGTTTGTTTGGCTAAACAAAGCATTTTGCAGGTTGAAGAAAATGCCCAAGAGAAAGGGCAACAATAGTAGTAGCAAAGCCAAATGTTATGTAGTTGTCATGCTTTGGAAAATAGGCAGCTTTCATGTCCAAACCACAAGTGGACAAATCATGCCTTCTTGGAGAAGGTAGAAAGGTGAAAAGCTACAAAGATTTTGGCCTGAAAGAGCACCCATTCAGGAGAGAGAAGCCTGGCGGCATAGCCCAAACATGAACACCTTGTGCAACATTGAGCTTGAAGGCAGTAGTTGATGTAAAGACCCTCAACTACCTATATGGAAGCAAACAGGCAAGCAAAGCCATGAAGGCCAGCGAAAGCAACTTGGCAGCAACAGAGAGAAGAGAGAAGCAAAGGCAAAATAGTTAGAGCATAGTGCAAGGCTGCTATTGAAAAAGAAGTTTAGTGTGAAGAATCTTAGGCCATAGTCGGCAAGGGACCTTGAGAAAAGTAGAGTGCGTAGTAGCAAGCATGGTTTAGCTCAGTAAGGCATCAGCAAGTGACTGAGAAAATGATCTAGATATCACAGTCCATGTGAAGAAGCACAAGACACAGCCTGTGTCAAAAACTGAAGATGAGCAACTGGACACGGGCCACGTGTTTCGCTGAGGTGGCAGTAGCTCATGCCTACAGAGTGAAGGGCTGGCCAAATGAACACGGTGGCCACACCCAGCATCAAAAGAATTTTCTTTTATTATGGTAACCAAAGCTTCTATGCGATCAACAACACAAACATCGTCTACAACCAGTAGAGAGAAAAGAGAGAGGAGAAAGCTATAGAGCAGCGTGTGGAGGAGAGAGATTGCACACTTAACAATAGCTCTATCGCATATCCCAATGAACCATACAATGATATAGGCCTTCTAGCCTTATCCCACTTTACACATCATGGTGCCATGTGGCACTCCCTTTTCCACATTCTTTTATGTGGCTCTCAACATTCACACATCTTATGTGGCATTCTTATCTTACCACAATATCTTGCACCTTTAGGATGCTTTCCCACACACGACCAAATAACCTATTCATTTACATTGCACATTTCAACACACCCAGTCCTCAATGTAAACTTGGGTGTGTGCATACAATCTCTCTAATAAATTTGATCAACTTACTTCTCACCCCCATCAATTTGGCATTGCCAATCTCAACACTTCCCCTCAATGTAAATTAGAGTGTGTATCAACAAGTGTGTGTGTATGTGCCTAGCTTCCTAGACATGAAATCCTTTTTGACCCCACTTGCTCATAGCGGGACCACTAAGTCCAATTTGAACATAAATGTTCAGGTGGGAACCAACCGATGAAGTGTGACACCTATGCATGCACAACTCAACGCACACCACATTACAAACCATTTTGAGTACTCATGGACTCGGGCAAGGGACCCTCATAAATCTGGGTGAGAGAAAATTTTACATCCATTTTATGCATACAAGCAAGGGCAGGGCACCCATCAAATGTGGTTAAAATCCACGGCTCTTGTAAAAGCCAATTTCTTGCCCACTTTTTTCAGGGCTATGGAGAGATAAAACCATACAACTCCACACCTTAAAGATGCCAAATGAAGAAAGATTATTGTTCTTGGATGACCTCCAAGCAAGATGCCTCCACTTGGGCATGTTTGCACCAATGTGACCATCACAAGCATTTCCATAAGCTGCATGTGAACAAGGGCTTACTTTGGGTTTCTTTACACCACACACATTTAAAGATTAAGGCTTTTATTTTTTTTATTAAAAAAATTCTCTGTCTTTGCTGGTCGTCGAGCGTGAAACCTTAACAATGATTAACCAAAAGTCATTGTTCAAAAATGCTCAAGATTCTTCCACATCAACTAAGAGAACGAGATACCAAAAGCCATGATCAACCAAAAGTCATTGTTGTACCATGATCAGCCATTGCACTGAGACATACATCCCTTGCAAAATTTTAGGTTACAAAACTACTTTATCTTTTCACAACCTAATGGTTTTTATTCACTTTCGTTTAAATTCACTAATACAAGAAAATTTATATGGCAATGCTCTAATGTTTTTCAATTGAACACTCACACTATCTCACATATTCTTCAATGGACCCTTTAGCAATTGCACAACTAAGGAGGTTTCCTTGAGAGTGTTTCCTTGATTACTATGTTTTGAGAGTGTTTCATTGATTACAATTAAACACTTAAACTATCTCACATATTCTTAGATGGACCCTTTAGCAATTTCACGATTACGGGGTTTCCTTATGTAGTATGTTTTATCCCTAGTATATATTTCTTCAAAAGCTCTACAATCTGATTTACCCAAGTTCAAAACTTTAAGACGTGTTATAAATCAACCTCAAGTATATTTAGATTAAAATTTATATTGTATTGTGTTAAAGTTATATTGTATTGGCATGCAATTGAAAAAGGTAGGTCTTACTAGCATCTAATATTTACCTACAAAATAACACAAGAAAATCCAGCACTATGGTTAACACAAGAAAATATTTTCTGAGTAGTATCTAATATTTACTTACAAAATATCACAAGAAAATCTAGCACTATGGTTAGCACATTACTTATTAAGGGGAAACATTCGACATATTATTAAGGGAAACATTTACTTATTAAAGGGGAAACATTCGCGGCGGCAACTTCAAAAGTTTTCCTTTAACAAAAACTCTTTACTCAAGAGAGTAAAGAGTAACTAAGACCATATTAGGGGATTTGGGAAAATACCAATTCCCATTTTACAAGACCAAAACATGGGTGCATGGTAAACCCTTTTACGATTTTGTCAAAACCCCTTCATAAGACATACCGTTAAGAAAGCTCTTGAAGAGTAGGTTCTAAATCCACACTCTCTGACAACTTTAGAATTGGTATGCTTAAGATACACCAAAAAGTAGATTGAAAAGCAAATTCCCAAAGTAATAGGATTTTCCCAAGCTCCCTAATATGATCTTAGTTGCTTAAAATGACCATATTGATGCTTAAGATACACCAAAAAGTAGATTGAAAAGCAAATTTCCAAAGTAATAGGATTTTCCCAAGCTCCCTAATATGGTCTTAGTTGCTTAAAATGATCATATTGATGCTTTTTTATAAAATAAGAACAATATTAACAGTAACAAAAATAGATAAATGTATTATTTTGTAGTTTTAATTAAAAAATGATGTTAACTCATAGTCCATACTTTGATTGAGTCAATGAGAGTCAATGCAAGTTAAAGGTTAACAAAAAAGTTGATGATAGCTAGTTGTAGGGAGAATCCACAAGAGTAATATGTGTAAGCTACAAGGCTTTGGCAAGAATATTAAACTCGTGGGCTACCTCTAACTCATGGATGGGTGCTGCCCAAGACGGGTCCACATGGTGTAAAAAGCTAATACTAAGTTTAACTATACTGATTAGAGGTAGATTCAAGATCTGCATTGGATGGGTTCCCACCCCAATGCCCAACAATATGTGACAGAAAGTCATTTTTGGCTTAATGCTTCAAGAAAATGATAAATGTACTATTAGGCACCCATGATGGCAATACGGTATGCCCAAGGATGTGCCAAGGCATTATTTACTGACGTAGAAGTGTAGAGAGTAGGGAGTTAGAGACTAGACTAGAGAGTACAATGATTAGTCAATCATGATTCAGTGTCCTCAAAAGAGCCATAATTCTCCATGCACCAAGAGTAACCACCACTAACGGAATACTAAGATGCTCATCAAGGCTCTAGTCACTAGAGTCACCATCCACATAAGAGTTACATGCTAACAAATCAAACACAAAAGGTTGACCTTTTCCTTCCCTTTGCATGATATATGTGCACCAGCTCTTGTAGTACCATGAGATGATGCATCTATATTCAACTTGCATGACCATGGACTAACACTTGATCCACTCATAGAGGACTCTCCATGAGTGGATGCATCTATATTCAACTTGCATGACCATGGACTAACACTTGATCCACTCACTAGAGGACTCTCCAAGTCCACTATGTTGAAATGTGTAATGTAAAATGAATAGGTTATTTGGTTGAGTGTGGGAAAGCAGCCTAGAGGTGCAAGATATTGTGGTAAGATAAGAATGCCACATAAGATGTGTGAATGTTGAGAGCCACATAAAAGAATGTAGAAAAGGGAGTGCCACATGGCATGATGATGTGTAAAGCGGGATACGGTGAGAAGGCCTACATCATTGTATGGTTCATTAGAATATGCAATAGAGCTATTGTTGAGTGTGCAATCTCTCTTCCTCTAGTCATGGAGTTTCTTATATGGTTTAATCCACCTTAATCTTGTGTCTATCACCATGATCAATCCCATATTATTGTTAACATGGTATCAGAGCTAGGGTGGGCTCTGGCCATGGGGTGAATATTTATGTATAGTTTTCTTGGTTTTGAGGTTATTATATGAAAAAAATTATGCACACTCATCATTATGGATTACGTTTGGAGTCTTGGAACCTACTCATGGAGAGTTAGGGATTATGGTGAGCTGCGATGGTAGCTGAAAATGAAGATTTTAGAAATACGAAGTCTTCATCAACATCAAAGAAGCCGCCCAAAAGAGTTGCAAATGGGAGTTTTGCATAATGAACAGCCTGCTCATCATCAAAGCAGCTGAAATAAGGATTCTTAGCAAGTATGAAGGCCATGGAGTCTTCGGTGTCAACAACAAAGAAGCTGCCAAGGAGACAAAGGTGTCTCAAGACAATTGGTTTTGTAAGTTTTGCCTCATGAAATTTTAAAGAAAGGTTGCTAATTTGTCGGATGAGAAGATCCCATGGTTCTTTGCAAATAGAGCAACGAGCATGTTAAGGTGCAGTCTTGTCCAAGCAAGGGGCAAGATTTGTGGTGGGCAAGGAATAAAGCCCATGTTTGAGCACACCAAAAAGGAGGTAGTGCTAGTTAGTTTTCTCAACAAAGAAGATCAAGTTGTGTGGAAGCTATTGAAGGCTTTCATGATTGTATACACTTATGGTTTTCTAAAGAGAAACCTTGTGAAGCACCCTTTAAAGACATGGAGATTTGTGAGCTCAATTGGTGAGCCATGGTAGCCAAGTCTAATGAAAAAATTGTGAAGGTTTGTTTGGTTATACAAAGCATTTTGCAGGTTGAAGAAAATGCCCAAGAGAAAGGGCAACAATAGTAGTAGCAAAGCCAAATGTTATGTAGTTGTCATGCTTTGGAAAATAGGTAGCTTTCTTGTCCAAACCACAAGTGGACAAATCATGCCTTCTTGGAGAAGGTAGAAAGGTGAAAAGCTACAAAGATTTTGGCCTGAAAGAGCACCCATTCAGGAGAGAGAAGCCTAGCGGCATAGCCCAAACATGAACACCTTGTGCAACATTGAGCTTGAAGGCAGTAGTTGGTGTAAAGACCCTCAACTACCTATATGGAAGCAAACAGGCAAGAAAAGCCATGAAGGCCAGCAAAAGCAACTTGGTCGAGAAGAGAGAAGCAAAGGCAAAATAGTTAGAGCATAGCACAAGGCTGCTATTGAGAAAGAAGTTTAGTGTGAAGAAGCTCAGGCCATAGTTGGCAAGGGACCTTGAGAAAATCAGAGTGCGTAGCAAGCATGGTTTAGCTTAGTAAGGCATCAACAAGTGACTGAGCAAATGATCTAAAGATCACAGTCCATGTAAAGAAGCACAAGACACAGCCTGTGTCGAATTGAAGATGAGCAACTGGACACGGGCCATGTGTTTCACTGAGGTGGCAGTAGCTCATGCCTACAGAGTGAAGTGCTGGCCAAATGAACACGGTGGCCACACCCAGCATCAGAAGAAATTTCTTTTATTATGATAACCAAAGCTTCTATGCGATCAACAACACAAACGTCGTCTACAACCAGCAGAGAGAAAAGAGAGAGAGGAGAAAGCTATAGAGCAGCGTGTGGAGGAGAGAGACTGCACACTCAACAATAGCTCTATCACATATCCCAATGAACCATACAATGATATAGGCCTTCTAGCCTTATCCCACTTTACACATCATGGTGCCATGTGGCACTCCCTTTTCCACATTCTTTTATGTGGCTCTCAACATTCACACATCTTATGTGGCACTCCCTTTTCCACATTCTTTTATGTGGCTCTCAACATTCACACATCTTATGTGGCATTCTTATCTTACCACAATATCTTGCACCTTTAGGGTGCTTTCCCACACACGACCAAATAACCTATTCATTTACATTGCACATTTCAACACCCCTAGTCCTCAATGTAAACTTGGGTGTGTGCATACAATCTCTCTAATAAATTTGATCAACTTACTTCTCACCCCCAACAATTTGGCATTGCCAATCTCAACACTCCCCCTCAATGCAAATTAGTGTTCAACAGGTGTGTGTGTATGTGCCTAGCTTCCTAGACATGAAATCCTTTTTGACCCCACTTGCTCATAGCAGAACCACTAAGTCCAATTTGAACATAAATGTTCGGGTGGGAACTAACCGATGAAGTGCGACACCTATGCATGCACAACTCAACGCACACCACATTACAAACCATTTTGAGTACTCGTGGACTCGGGTAGGGGACCCTCATAAATCTGGGTGAGAAAATTTTACATCCATTTTATGCATACAAGCAAGGGCAGGCACCCATTAAATGTGGTCAAAATCCATGGCTCTTGTAAAAGCCAATTACTTGCCCACTTTTTTCAGGGCTATGGAGAGAGATAAAACCATACAACTCCGCAACTTAAAGATGCCAAATGAAGAAAGATTATTTTTCTTAAATGACCTCCAAGAATAGCAAGATGCCTCCACTTGGACATGTTTGTACCAATGTGACCATCACAAGCATTTCCATAAGCTGCATGTGAACAAGGGCTTACTTTGGGTTTCTTTACACCACACACATTTAAAGATTAAGGCTTTTATTTTTTTTATTAAAAAAAATTCTGTCTCTGCTGGTCATCGAGTGTGAAATCTTATCTTGTATCACTGAATGATGCACTCTCTCTGCATGGGCTGTGGTGGGTGCCCCTTATCCACCCACTCTGAATCTCTACACTATGCACATGTGATGATTATGCGATAGCATCATTACTTCTTACATCTACATCTTCAGTTGGCTTCATGAGTGCATATCTCATCAAGGCAAACATCTTCAGTTGGCTTCATGAGTGCATATCTCATCAAGGCAAACATCTTTTCTTACTGACATCTCATGAGTGGTAGGGTTATAGCATCAATAACCTTTCTACTCCAAAGCATAACCAATGAAGATGCATTTCTTTGCCTTGGGATCCAACTTGGTTCTCACTTCATCAGAAATATGCATATATTCAATACATCCAAACATTTCAAGTGAGACATATTTGATTTCTCATGGCAAGATGGCATAAACAGAAGTTTATAGGTATAAATATACCTATAAACTTCTGTTTAGGCCATCATTCCATGAGAATAGTTCCAATGGTGGGGGTTCTATTCATAATCTAAACAATAGTTTCTACTGCCTTTTGCTGCCTAAAAATAATCTAGTATATTCTTTTCAAATATCAAGGCATGAGAAACTTCTATAATGTACATGTTTTTTTGTTCTACAATACCATTCTATCATAGAGTGTACCTACATGTGAATTGCCTCTTGATTCCATGCTTTCTCAAGAAATCATTGAACTCATTGGAGAAAAATTCTCCCCCACCATCCAATCTTAGATATTTGATCTACATACCTTTTTTCTTCTCAACCAAGACTTTTCTCTAAAAGTAAGCAAACATCTCACTTTTTTCCTTCATGAAATAAACTCCCACTTTCCTTGTGTGATCTCATCAATGAATGTAACATAGTACTTGTAATCTGCAATTATTGTAGTCTTGGTCAGTCCCCATACACATGAGAATGTATAACATCCAATGGCCTTGCACTAATATGCTTTTTATATGGGAAATCATGTTTGGCCTACTTACCAAGTTGGCATACCTTATATACTTTGTGTATATATAACATCAACCTTAAACTTTAGTAAACTTGTAACAATATTTGGATATGCATAGGCTTCAGCATCTGTATATTCAAATGACCAATGCTCTTGTGCCATATGTCAATATCTATAATGGCACATGTCCAATGTGAAAACATAGATGCCTTTGCCTCAAGCATGTTAACATCCAAAGTAAACATCATGCAATTTCTGTTACCCTTTACAACTAAGTAGCATTGATTTTGCAAGTCTTCCATAAAGCACTCTTAAAAAATGAACCTCACTTGCAAACCTTGCTCAACTATCTATCCAACAGAACTTAGGTTTTTTGCTTGTTTTTTGTAATATTAGAAACATAAATTATATCTGCTAGTTCCTTCATTTTTCCGTTCTAGACAATGGCACTTTACCAACATACACAACATCGTGTGTGAGAAGTATAATCATATGTTTTCACATACCCTAGTTTTTCCATATTCTTCATATCTCTAAACCTGAAAACATGTAATTTTTCAAGAAGAGTGGCTAATCTCTCCTAGTTAGCTAAGGAGTTGGACGTCAAGGTCTTTTAATGAAACATCACGTGCAAAGTTGGGCAACCAAAACTATAATGCGATTGAATATCTAATAGTTTCAAAACCCCTTTTGTTTGGGCACAAAAATTATGTACAAGCCCTGTCCTATGTTGCATGAACCATATGTCCCCCCTTAAACAAAAATTATGTACAAGCCCTGTCCTATGTTGCATAAACCATATGTCCCCCCTTAACCTTAGATGTCTCCCCAAGATAATGTAATACTCATGATGATGATTGACTGCAAATTGCGGTAATATTATTATGTAGATGAGTAGCCTCATCCATCTTTGATGAGTAGGGGTTGGGGACAATTTCTCTCTCTCTCTCTCTCTCTCTCTCTCTCTCTCTCTCTCTCTCTCTCTCTCAACTTGAAAAACTTTTAAATGACCAAAACGATATTTAGAATCATGAATGAACATTATATACAAAAAGCAATACATTTGAAAACTATACAAAAATTTTGTGCCCAAAAATGCTTTACATACAAAAAGTCTCCATAAGCCATATAGTGGTCACCAAAAAATCTCATGAATATAATAGACTATATAGAAATGTGGTAACCAAAACATTTCACATACGAAGGTCATCATAGCCTATATAAGGGGACCACTAAAAAAACTCATATACAATGACCCCATAAGCTATATAGTGGTCACACCAAAATATCTCATGAATCAAATGGTGTCATAGAATCCTGGTGTGCTTTAGATGTAGAGCCTCTTTTGTCAAAAAGGCTACATCTACATGTCTTGCTCATGCTACGAGATGATGCCTATACTCAAAACTACCAACTCTATTCCAAATTGACATGTACCTAAGTAATACATAGAAACCCATTAAAAACTTTGAATACTTGACATAAAAGAGCTTTACAATCATAGTATTTAACATACCCTGGTCAATAAACGACATACTTTCATGGATATTCACAAATGCAAGTGAGGAGTAACTTGTCAAGGACCAAGTGGAAAGGTTGAAATGCGAGTGTGGCATGATATCTATGAGATCAAGTATTCAAAGGCAGTCAAAACAAACAAAATATTCAGAATATCAAGAGAAGAATGGGCAAAAAGTGTGCATGAAATCCGGAAAAATGATTTAGACTCAAGGTGCGTAATATCAAGGTGAGTGATATCAAGGTATGTAATATCAGGGTGTGTAATGTCAGGGTGGTGATATCAGGTGGACGGCTCTCAGGAACGGGTGTGTGCCTGAATCAGCGCGACGATGAGACCGCCACATATGGCAATCATCGGCCTTGTTGTACTTGCATGAGGCTACGAAAGACTGGCTTGTGGAATTTTTTCAAGATAGCTTTATTTTTGCATCCCATGCATATAGAATTACTATCATGGACAAGGTTATGCATTCTTTGCATCGTATTAAACATCGTAGAGATCCAACACTAGAGGTTGTATACATTGCAAATCCAAAAATGCATGAAATCTTTGAAGTTTTCCCTACTCAAAAGCCTAAAGGTGAAATGAAGATAGAAGAAATAATCTGCACTCAACTTGCCATTCTGATCCAAAGGCACTGAGATAGGTTTATAGCCTGTCATACCATACTTGGACAACATGTCCAAGCCATACTGTCTCTGCAGTAATCCAATACCATGTGGTGACCTAATCACCTCAATGCCCAAGAAATATCTGAGCTCCCCCAGATCCTTCATCTCAAACTTCTGTCTAAGCAAGATCTCTGCATCATGGTCCCCCGTAATGATCAGGTCATCTACATAGATGACAATGAACACAACCCCTCTATTACTGTTTCTCACATATAGCGAGAAATTTGCATTGGCTACATGAAAGCCAATAGTGACAAGATATTCAAAAATCTTGTCAGACCATGACCATGCTCTTGGTGCTTGTTTTAAGCCATACAAGGCTTTCTTCAACCTGCAAACATGCTCGGGGTGACTCACATCCTCATAAACCATGTGGCTGCAAAATATACAGCTCTTCCTACAAATCCTCATGCAAGAATGCATTCTTTACATCCATTTGATGTAAAGACCATTGCTTTGATGATGCAGCCACTGCTATCACAACTCACTGTTGCCATCTTGGCAACTAGGTTGAAAGTTTCCTCATAATCAATGCCATATGTCTACGCATATCCTTTGGCTACCAATCTAGCCTTGTACCTGCTTATGCTTCCATCACTATTATGTTTTACTTTGTATTCCCACTTGCATCCAATGGCTTTCTTGTCTTCAAGCAATTGCACTAAATCCCAAGTCTCATTTCCATATAGTGCATCCATCTCCTCATCCATAGCTTTCTTCCAACACACATTTCCAACAGCCTCATCAATGCATGTGGGCTCTATAACCTGCACAACCTTTGGCATGTATGCATAGTGATGTGCCACATAACCATCATAGGTAAACCTCTGCACAGGATTCTTCACTCTCCTAGATCTTCGTAGCTTTGCATTCATGGCTTTCATAGCCTTCTTTACACCAAGTGTTCTCATAACTGGTATCCCAAAATCCTCATCAAGGCTCATCTCTGAGCCACCAGACTCTCCATCAACATCAGAATGCCCTGCAGAATCGTCAAGCATACTAAGGGACTCGATCACTTTCTCTTTGCCTTTATGTGATGTACTAATCACATTTGCAGGATTGGTATTATGTGATGTACTAATCACATTTGCAGGATTGGTATTATGACACAGTCTGCCACTCCATGGTCTATCAACTGAACCACTAGATGAGGACTCTCCTGGTCCACTCAAAGACTGTGATCTGTTACCATATTATAGTAGTGATGTGTGTGAACACACTTAGGACCGCCGGGGCACTTTTTCCCTCACTAGGAGGTTTTTTCCCCCGTGCATTGTATATACGCCCATTATCTTCTAGGGCTTGTTATCTTTCATTTTGGCACTCATAATACACTACTGTGTTGTGCTCAAGCTTCCTCATCTTCTTGAAGTTGTGTGTGCAGTCCTGCAACCCTAATTCCAACAATTGGTATCAGAGCAGGCTTCCTCCTCCCGGGCAGCATCACCGGCACCTGTCGCTTCATCTCCTCCGATTGCAACGAGGTTTCACAAGCGTCTGCAGGTTAGTATATGCCGTGGGAGTGCCCATAGGGCTCGGTCGTTTCAGAATTTTGATCTGAAGTCATTTCGCCCTCCGTTTTTGCATTCCAAGTACTGCGCAGGCAAAATCGTCCTACTGTGCAGATTTTCTGTCAAGATTAAAATCTGCAGGACAGGTGCCCATTCGTCTGTTTTGGGCTGTGCTATATAGCACAGGTCGATTTTATACAGGTTTACCTCTTGCAGACAGCATTTACATCTAGTAGTACAGTCATTGGCCATGGCTGACAACAATGATGTATTCCGCATGTTGGCTGCTGAGGATAAGTTGGATGGCACCAACTATCCATTGTGGGCATATATGATGCGACATGTATTGGTAGCAAAGGGGTTATGGAACATTGTGCAGGGTATTGATGCACGTCCTATTGTGGCTGGGAATGCTGCAAACACATCAGAAACAGGTACTGTAGATGATGGTGCAGGCACAAGTGCTGTAGCAGCTGTTCGAGAACCACCACTTTCAGCAGAGCAGATTCGTTGGGATGATAGAGATGCGCAGGCTCATGCCTTGATTGCGCTGTCTGTCAAACGTACCATTATCCCACATATTCGCTCCTGCAGGACTTCTAAGGATGCTTGGGATGTACTTGCCACATTGTATCAGGCAAGAAATGAGGCTCGTGTTGCTTACCTCCGAAAACAGTTGGAGAATGAGCATATGAACGAAGGTGATTCTATGGATAGCTTTTTGACAAAGATCAAGGATTTCAAAGAGCAGCTCATTTCTGCAGATGAAATCCTGTCAGACAGTTCACTTGTGCAGACTGTTTTGAATGGTCTACCAGATTCTTATCAGGGTTTTGCTTCCACTCTTCGCTTGATGATGAAAGGCAATCCCAATGCCTTATCATTTGAGGAGTTAGTTTCTGTTTTGCTGCAAGAAGACCAGTCAAGGCAAAACAGGAATAATATGCGTGTCGCAGATCAAGCTTTCGTTGCTAGTCAGAGAAGCGGGAAAGGTAAAGCTGGCTTTTCTTCTAGTAAGCAGAAATCTGCAAATGCTGCGCAACCAAAGAAGGAAGACAAAGATGAGAAGAAGGGTAACAAACAGAAGACATTTTGCAAGTACTGTAAGGGAAATGATCATGTCATCAAAGCGTGTCCTAAGCTGGCTGCGAAAGAGGCTAAGAAGAAAGAGGCTGGTATGGCTGTTGCAGATGCCTCTCCTTCTAACAATGAATCTGCTAATGTTGTGCTAGATACAGAATGGGCATTCAATGCGCAGTGCAGTTATGACCCATCTTTGCATGACACATGTATGTCTGCAGTAGATTCAGATGTATGGTACTTTGACAGTGGTGCCACTAAGCATATCACCTCGCAGCGCAGTTTATTCACTTTCCTTGAGTCTGCTCCCACAGGGAATACTGTCACTTGTGCCAATAACTCCTCTTATCCCGTTGAAGGAGTTGGACAGATTGTGCTGAATGTTGCAAATGGCAACCTCTTTACACTTTTTGATGCATTGTATGTGCCAGGGATCAAAAAGAATCTGCTGTCAGTCTCCGCATTTGCCAAAACAGGTTTGGTTGTAAAATTTGTGGATGACAGATGTACTGTTCATGATCTCTCTTGTGGTGACATCATTGTAGCATCTGGTTCACTATGTCGAGGGCTGTATAAGCTCAATATGGATGGCAAATGTGTAGAGGATTCAGCATGTGCTATTATGGATACGCAGGCTATTTCAAATGCAAAACTGTGGCATGCACGTTTTGGTCATCTGAATTTTGCAAGTTTGCTGCGCCTGCAGAAATCTGAAATGGTGTCTTCTTTGCCTAAGCTTGAGGCACCTGTCAAGCATGTTTGTGAGGGCTGCATATTGGGTAAAATGCAGCGTGCTTCCTTTCCCAAAGATGGATCAGTGAGAGCTGAACGCAGATTGCAGCTTGTTCACAGTGATGTTTGTGGTCCCATGCAAACTCCATCATTTGGAAACTACCTTTACTTCGTGACTTTCATTGATGATTTTACCAGGCATGCATGGGTATATCCTTTGAAGGCAAAGTCCGAAGTGTTTTTGTGCTTCAAACAGTTTTTGGTTATGGCTGAAAATGTGTCAGAAAGTAAGATGGGCACCCTCCGTTCAGATCGAGGGGGGGAGTATATGTCTTCAGAATTTAATGCATTTCTGGCTGAGCGTGGGATAAAACACCAATGTACAGTGCCGTATACACCACAGCAAAATGGTGTGGCTGAGAGAAAAAATAGGTCTCTCATGGAAATGGCAAGATGTATGGTTAAGAGTCAAAGTCTACCACATGGTTTTTGGCTTGAGGCTGTCATGTGTGCCACTTATGTACTAAACAGGTGTCCCACCAAAGCATTACAGGTTGTCACTCCATATGAGGCTTGGCATGGCCGCAAGCCATCTGTTGGCCATTTACGTGTTTTTGGTTGCCTGGCATATGCATTAGTGCCTGTGCAACATCGCAGAAAATTGGATGACAAAGCTGTCAAATGTATTTTTGTTGGATATAGTGCTGAGAGCAAAGGCTATCGTTTGTATCATCCACAGACAAAGCGCATTTTGGTTAGCCGTGATGTTGTATTTGTGGAAGATGCAGTTCAGCCCTTGGTTTCATGTACTAAGGAGACAGATATCAGCTCACGTGATGTCTATGATACATTGTTGCCTCTTTTCAGTGGTGCACAGTCAAGTGCAATACCTCATGAGGCAGTTTTTCAGCCTATGCAGGTTTTAAATGATGGCACAGATCAGCCTATATCTGATGCAGATGTGCATGATGCACTTGAGGATGAGAGACAAGAGATTGAGGGCTCTAGGAATATGCCTAGATGGCTGGTGCAGACTTTGCGTGACAGCAAGTTGGATGCCCCTTTGTCTAGTCGCACTCGTTCTGGCTCTCATGGTGCCTCTTATGCGTCAGATTGTTATGCATTGGCTGTTTCTAGTATGTGCGATGAAAGTGAGCCTGTTTCATTTGATGAGGCACAAAGTTCAGAAAATTGGATGGCTGCTATGCAAGCAGAATACGATGCTATTATGAAGAATGGTACATGGTCTTTATGTGACTTGCCCCCTGGCAAGAAGGCCATTGGCACTAAGTGGGTATACAAATTGAAGCGTAAGCCTGATGGCACAGTGGATCGCCATAAGGCTAGGCTTGTTGCAAAAGGTTATGCTCAAGAGAAGGGCATTGATTTTGATGAGACTTTTGCTCCCACATGTCGTATGACCACTGTTCGTAGCATCTGTGCATTAGCAGCTCATAATGGTTGGAATGTACATCAGCTGGACATAAAGACTGCGTTCTTAAATGGAGATTTGCATGAGGAGGTGTATGTATCGCAGCCTCGTGGTTTTGTTCAAAGAGGGCAGGAAAACAAAGTGTGCAGGTTAAAAAAGGCTTTATATGGTTTAAAGCAAGCTCCACGAGCTTGGTATGAAAAAATACATGCATATTTGACTGCACATGGGTTTCAGAATAGTCCAACAGAAAGCACTTTGTATGGTAAACGTGTGGATGGTGTACATCTAATCATTGCTCTCTATGTCGATGACATGCTGCTCACAGGACCAAATGAGAGTCATATTGCTGATTTTAAGGCTGATTTGAATGCCTCTTTTGAGATGTCAGATTTGGGGCATTTGCATCATTATTTGGGGATACAATTTAAGCAGTGTGATGGAGGTATTGCTTTGTGTCAGACAAAGTATATTGAAACATTGTTGCGGAGATTTGGCCTTGAAGACTGCAAGCCTATTGCTACTCCAATGGAGACAGGTTTGAAGTTGAGTCTTCATGATGCTGGAGATCACTTTGATGTCACACTCTATCAGACAGCTGTTGGTTGCCTCATTTATGTATGCATTACGAGGCCAGACATTCAGTTTGCAGTCTCACAGGTGAGCAGATTTATGCATAGCCCAGGCATTAAGCATTGGCAGGCAGTGAAGCGTATCTTTCGCTATTTGAGTGGTACTCGGCATCTTGGGTTGTTTTATCCCAAGGGGGGATCATTGCCGCCAGATTTACATGCTTTTTCAGATTCTGACTGGGCTGGTTGTTATGACACACGCGTGTCCACGAGTGGTTTTTGCTTCATGCTTGGAAGCTCATGCATATCATGGTTGAGCAAGAAGCAGCCTACTGTGGCCACTTCTAGTTGTGAAGCTGAGTACAGGGCAGCTTTCACAGCTACGGTTGAGTGTGTGTGGCTCAGACGCCTTATGGCTGATTTGGGTGTTGGGCAGCCATCTGCCACCACCATCTTCACTGACAGTCAGAGCGCATTGGCAGTTGCGCGGAACCCAGTGTTCCATGCTCGTACGAAGCACATTGAGGTGCACTACCATTATGTCAGGGAGAGACTCTCTGCAGGAGAGATCAGTTTGGCTTATGTGCCAACACAGGATAACCTTGCAGACCTTTTCACAAAGGCTCTGCCTCGTGAGAAGTTCGAAGCTTTTCGCAAAGCTTTGGGCTTACTCCCTTTTGTGGATTCGTCCACATAGCTAGACACTTCCCTATACATGAGTGCTAGCTCTTGTTCACCGCATCACTCCAGGGGGGATTTGTTACCATATTATAGTAGTGATGTGTGTGAACACACTTAGGACCGCCGGGGCACTTTTTCCCTCACTAGGAGGTTTTTTCCCCCGTGCATTGTATATACGCCCATTATCTTCTAGGGCTTGTTATCTTTCATTTTGGCACTCATAATACACTACTGTGTTGTGCTCAAGCTTCCTCATCTTCTTGAAGTTGTGTGTGCAGTCCTGCAACCCTAATTCCAACATGATCGCTAACTTGCATTCTGTGCAACCACATTTCCACTTACATCAGCCCCAACAGCTTCTTTTCCAGCAGCATACCAGTTGCTCATAAAAAAGAAGCTGGTATGCTGTGATTGCTAACTTGCATTTTGTGCAACGACATTTTCACTTACATCAGTCCCAACAGCTTCTTTTCTAGCAGCATACCAGCTGCTCATACCAGGAACATACTAGTAGCATACCAGCTGCTCATACCAGCAACATACTAGCAGCATACCAGCATACCAACCACATTTCCACTTACATCAGTCCCAACAGCTTCTTTTCCCCAGCAGCATACCAGCTTCTTTTCTAGCAGCATACCAGCTTCTTTTCCAGCAGCATACCAGCTGCTCGTCTCATAAAAAACAACATCCCTGCTTACCCTCAACTCACGTGTAGCAGGGTTATAACACTTATATCCCTTTTGCTCAAGGGAATACCCAATAAACACACATTTTTTAGCTTTTGGATCTAGCTTAGTTCTCAGCTCATCTGGCACATGCACATATGCAATGCATCCAAAGACTTTCAGATGAGACAAATTAGGTTTTCTACCAGTAAACCTCTCCTCTGGAGTTACATCATGTATGGCTACAGTTGGAGTCATGTTCATGATGTAAACTACTATAGAAATAGCCTCAGCCCAATAGCTATGTGGCATATTCTTCTCTCCCATCAATGCTCGAGCAATCTCAACAATGTGCCTATTTTTTCGCTCAGCAACTCCATTTTGATGCGGAGTGTATTTGCATGTAAATTGTCTCTGAATACCATTCTTCTTCAAAAATTCAGAGAACTCATTGGAGAAGTACTCTCTCCCTCCATCTGACCTTAGGCACTTTACATATTTCCTTATTTGCTTTTCAACCATAACTTTGAAATTTTGAAAATGAGTGAACACCTCATCCTTCTTCGTCATGAAGTATACCCACACTTTCCTTGTGTGGTCATCAATAAATGTCACATAATACGTGCAGCCTCCCATAGACATGGTCTTCGTAGGACCCCATACATCTGAATGTACAACATCTAGTGCATTGTCACGTGGAAATACATGCTTTGTTTGCTTTCCAAATTGGCATGCTTCACATATTTTCTACATACCTTTAACTTTAAACTTTGGCAGCCGTGTCACAATTCCTTTAGTCTGCATAGACTTCATTCTCTGCACATTCACATGTCCAATTCTTTTATGCCAAATGTCTGTGTCTGCAACAATTCCTGAACCATTTACAAACATCGCAGCACTCACTTCAGCCATGTTTACATTCAATGTAAACATTCTGGCCACTCTATTGCCTTTTGCAACCAACCTACACTTGGCTTTAAAGTCTTCAACATCACGGTTAAACCGAACCTGCAAACCCTGCTCAATCATTTGGCCAATAGCTTAATGTAGGCATGGATAATTAAAAATCAACAAAATTCTCATTAGGCCAATGCCTCAATTTATAGAGTTTACATCCAAGCATCAAATCCCACTGATTTCTCCTTGATTCACTCCACCTCTCCCAGAATATCTCCACCTCTTTTGCTTGATTCTCTCCACCTTTTACTTTTCCCAGAATATCTCCACACTTCCTAAATCTTCTCATGCTACCCTTTATTCTCTCCCAGTGGATTCTTCTCACCTTTTCACAGGTTCTTTCACATTTACACATTCTCTTTTATAGCCTCTAACCAAGGGCTTGTTCCCGCACACACTCTACTCACTTGTATATTTCAACACCTCCCCTCAAGTGAATACTCCTAGCACACCTGGACCCTATACCAAGTTTCTCTCTTACTCTATAGCCCGCGACCAGTGCCTCAAGTCCCTAAACTCATAGTCCTTGATATTCTCTCTCTCTATGTGCCAAGGTTACTATAAGTGCCTGTGACCTTGACTAAAGTGCTCACACATACATCTACCATGTTGAAATTTGAGCATTGTGATGAGCTATGGTGGATCAAACACTAGAATCAACATCATTAACAAAGTGATTAGCAAATAATTAAGATGTAATTAGTGGCTAACTTAACAAATAGATTAATGTAGGCATGGATACTCAAAAACCAGCAAATTCTCATTAGGGCAATGCCTCAATTTATAGAGTTTACATCAAGCATCAAATCCCACTGATTTCTCCATGATTCACTCCACCTCTTTTCCCTGATTCTCTCCACCTCTTCACTTTTCCCAGAATATCTCCACACTTTCGAGAATATCTCCACACTTCCTAAATCTTCTCATGCTACCCTTTATTCTCTCCCAGTAGATTCTTCTCACCTTTTCATAGGTTCTTTAACATTTACTCATTCTCTTTTACAGCCTCTAACCAAGGACTTGTTCCCGCACACACCCTATTCACTTGTATTTTCAACACCTCCCCTCAAGTGAATACTCCTAGTACACCTAGATCCTATACCAAGTTTGCCTCCCCTTACTTGATAGTCGACTAGTGTCTACACCTCCCCTCAAGTTATCTTAGCACACCTTGGACCCTGTATCAAGTTTCTTTCTTACTTGATAGCCCGCGACCAGTGCCTCAAGTCCCTAAACTCCATAGTCCTTGACACTCTCTCTCTCTATGTGTCCAAGGCTACTACAAGTGCCGGTGACCTTGACTAAAATGCTCACACATACATCTACCATGTGGCCTACATCATCGGCACGGTGGCTCAGAGGTGGTTTTACTTTGTTGGGACAGGTTACATTGGGTTGTGGGGTCTCTCTCTCTCTCTCTCTCTCTCTCTCTCTCTCTCTCTCTCTCTCTCTCTCTCTCTCTCTCTCTCTCTCTCTCTCTCTCTCTCTCAGAAAAGATGATCCGACTCCACTTCCTTTGGAGCCTCCATGAAGTTTGCTGATGTCGTTCCTTCTCCACTGGGTTTACTGTAGCAGTCTCTCGCCATGTGTCCTAGATTTCCTCATTTGTGGCAAGTGAAGGTCCTTCCTCCTTCTCTGCCTCTTCCTCGTCCTCGTCCTTGAGAGAATCCTCCTTGGGTGAAGAATGATTTTTCTTCTCCTACTGTTGAGTCGAGCCATTTCTTCTCTTTGGCTCTGCTCTCTTGCTCTAGTAGAGCAACCTCTATCTCGTGTAGCTTCAATTCAGGTACATTCTTTAGTGTTGCTACAATATTTTCATATTCACCTTTGTCCACACTCTTCAGAAGCACTGAATACCACATTGGGGAATATGGGAATTTCCCATAAGTTTGGGACACGTGGTCAAAAGTTTGGATTAACCATAACTTGAACACCACTAATCCAAAATGAGCGCTTTATAGCTCTTTAGATTCCATTTTTCAAGCGCTTTCCAACGATAGGTCATATGATAGGGTTTTGAGAAACTTACAAACATGTTATCCATGTCCCCTTTTTTAAGTATTCAAAAATGGGAATTGGGAAATTCCCAAAATCACTAATATGGTGTTACTGCTAGTGCCTCATCATCTTCTACCTTTTTGCCAATAGCTGCCAGCTGTTGCTTAATGCTTTTATATTTGTTCAAGTGTGTGATTAAAGGTTCACTTTCCTTAATGTCCAATTTGTAGAATTGCATTAACAGATTTATCTTTGAATTTTTTGCTTGTGTGCCAAATAATTTATTGAGTTCATCCCATGCATCTTTTGCCCATTGTATCCCTGTGATGTGATGAGAATGATTTCATCATTTAAACTGAGTGCAATAAGTCCCAATGCTTTTTCATTCCTACTCTTCCACTCATTTTCTCCTCTCTCTAGGCATTCATCTCTTCCCTCAACTAATCTCCACAGATTTTTCCTCATGAGCAAATACATGGTTTTTGTCTGCCATGTATAAAACTAATCCCCATTAAATTTGGCTATTTCCTGTGCTATACTCATGGTAATGTGAATGGGGTCTTACCTTTTGATCCAATTTCAAGATTCAAGGGTAGTGTCTACCCGTTTACAACTCAATTTGGTAATTAATAGATGATTAAAATAAATTTATCAGTATAAAATCACTAGAAATTACATTAAATCAAGGGTAACCAATTTGTACGAGATGGTTGGAGTATCAAACCAACTCCAAATTTCAATCTGAAGTTATAGGGATCTGTATCAGATACCTAATGGTTAATTTGAACCCTCAATCACACCAAAATACAGTGATTAGCACTGATTAATCAAGCAAATTAAGCCACTGTTTTGTGTGTAAAAAACAGAGTATGCGGGGAGTCCAGATCTGGTGCCTTAGACTTCAAATGAGCTCAAATGCTTTCACAGGCATCAATAGCAATGAGTCTAGTAGAGGATTAAGCCAATAAACACAAGATTTGACCAAATATTGAAAGCTTAATCTCTGTTTTACCAGTCACCTGCAGATTTGATGAAGAGCTTGGATCTCATTGCAGACTTGATCAAACTGAATTCTGTCTTCACTAGCTTGTAGAGCGTGCTTGAAAACACCTTGGGCTAAGAGGAATTAGAGAACTTTGATTTAGTGAAGTAGTAATGTCAAAAATAGCTCAGAAAAACGGTGCCCTTTAATCTGCAAAAATCGGCACTTCTACTCGGCGGTTTGCTGCCATTCTTGCATAGGCTGAAGCCCAATGATGTTGGCTAGCTATGGCTGGAAGGATTTGGCCTAATGTGATGTGCGAAAGGAGAGGGAGCTCCTCCATTGACTAGGGGTACAGAGATGAGTTGAAAAAAGAGGAAAATTTTATAATTTTTTACTAATCCTAATTAGCAAGATAATGGGCTCACAAATTAGCATGGCTCTGATACCATGTTGAAATTTGAGCATTGTGATGAGCTATGGTGGATCAAACACTAGAATCAACATCATTAACAAAGTAATTAGCAAATAGATGTAATTAGTGGCAAATAGATTAATGTAGGCATGGATACTCAAAAACCAACAAATTATCATTAGGGCAATGCCTCAATTTATAGAGTTTACATCAAGCATCAAATCCCACTGATTTCTCCATGATTCACTCCACCTCTTTTCCTTGATTCTCTCCACCTCTTCACTTTTACCAGAATATCTCCACACTTCCCAAAATATCTCCACTTCCTAAATCTTCTCATGCTACCCTTTATTCTCTCCCAGTAGATTCTTCTCACCTTTTCACAGGTTCTTTCACATTTACTCATTCTCTTTTACAGCCTCTAACCAAGGGCTTGTTCCCGCACACACCCTATTCACTTGTATTTTCAACATACCACGTGGCCTACATCATCGGTGGCTCAGAGGTGGTTTTACTTTGTTGGGGCAGGTTACATTGGGTTGTGGGGTCTCTCTCTCTCTCTCTCTCTCTCTCTCTCTCTCTCTCTCTCTCTCTCTCTCTCTCTCTCTCTCTCTCTCTCTCTCTCTCTCTCTCTCTCTCTCAGAAAAGATGATCCGACTCCACTTCCTTTGGAGCCTCCATGAAGTTTGCCGATGTCATTCCTTCTCCACTGGGTTTGCTATAGCAGTCTCTCGCCATGTGTCCTGGCTTTCCACAGTTGTGGCAAGTGAAGGTCCTTCCTCCTACTCTGCCTCTTCCTCGTCCTCGTCCTCGAGAGAATCCTCCTCAGGTAAGAATGCTTTTTCTTCTCCTGCTATTGAGTCGAGCCATTTCTTCTCTTTGCCTCTGCTCTCTTGCTCGAGTAGAGTTGCTTCTATCTCGTGTAGCTTCAATTCAGGTACATTCTTTAGCGTTGCTACAATATTTTCATATTCACCTTTGTCCACACTCTTCAAAAGCACTACTAGTGCCTCATCCTCTTCCAAACGAGCATTGATGGTGGTAGAGAAGAATATGCCGCATAGCTATTGGGTTGAGGCTATGTCTACTACAGTTTATATCATGAACAGGACTCCTACTACAGCCATACATGATGTAACACTATAGGAGAAGTTTACTGGCAAGAAACCTGATTTGTCTCACTTGAAAGTTTTTGGATTTATTACATATGTGCATGTGCTAGATGAGTTGCAAACTAAGTTGGATCCAAAGGCAGAAAAATGTGTGTTTATTGGGTATTCCCTTGAGCAAAAGGGATATAGATGTTATAATCCTGCTAACGTGAATTGCGGGTAAGCAGGGATGTTGTATTTGATGAGATGAGTAGCTGGTATGGTTTTTTGAAGAAGATGCCATTGGGACTGATGTAAGTGGAAATATGGCTGCATAGAATGCAAGTCAGCAATCACAGTCGTGGACCAGGAGAGTCCTCATGCAATGGTTTTGTTGATAGACCATGGAGTGGTGATAAAAGACAAATAGTGAGAGAGAGCACACACACACAAGAGAAAACCCTACCAGATTGATGTAACCCTAACCATAGAGGGAAGCCATATCCACTCTCACACAATGCATAATAGAAGAAACAGTTGTGTTCACACAACAAATAACCCTAACTAGTGTCCACACACTGTGGCCAGCTAGACCCAGCCATTTATTGCCACACACATGCTACTGTCTACCATGCCAGCACACATCATGCTACTGTCTACCATGCCAACACATATCATGCTACTATCTACCATATGCCAGCACATATAGTGCCTGGCTCCAGCTGTCATCAATTCTCACAGACTCTGACCACGCAGCATCACCCTCAAGCATTCGCTCTTTAAATAAACCATGAAAGAGCACTTCACCCCCACAACAAACCTCCTTGTCTTCAAAACCTATGGCATTGCAACATCTAGCATCCAATTCATCAATACTAGTGAAGGCCAAGTTCTAAAATTTTGACCTTTATGCACACAAAAATCCACACCCTTTCCAACAGCAGTGTCCACAAGCACTTCCAACTCTTGTAAAATAGGCATCTCTTCACAACCATACAACTCAAGTGGTTCAGATTCCTTGTCATCCATGGACTTGGTCTTTAGCATTTCAGCAATATGCAAAGAGGCCTTAGTTACATTCTCAACCATATTTGCATCCACGTCTATCTCTGGCTCCTGTTCATCAAGGTTAGCAACTGCCCACATATCATCCTCAAGCACAATACTCACATCACAATGCTCTTCATCATCCCAATCTACATGCATATCTTTTTGAGTGTTGCCAACCCCCCTAGTATCATCGTCCAAAGACTCCCCACTACCACATAATGCATCAAATGGAAAAACATCCACATCATTCATCACAGGTACCATACCACCATCAAGCTGTCCAAGAAAATCCATAACAATAGGATCTTCCTCCATGCTTTCCACATCCGCATTGCAAACCATCTTTACTTCATCACAAGTCTCTACCCCATCCTCCTCCCTTGTAGAATCTCTCAAAGAATCATCCTCAAGGCATTTTGTATCCAACTCCTCTTCCTTCTTATCATCAGCCAATCCCAAGGCATCATCCTCTTTGCTTCCATGTGCATGCATGTCATCCAGATCCAAATGCAAATGATCTTCAATAGAGCATTCCAAATCACTGTCATGCACAGCCATGACGTCCCAATCCAAAGAAGAATCCACTGGCAACTCCTCATCTGCAAAAGTCTCAAACCTTGACCCAGATTCCTCATCCTGCTTTTTAACATGCACATCCTTAGTTTCAATTGCAACATCAATAGGGAAAACCTTAGCTACATCCACATCATTCATCAAACACACATCTTCACTTTGCTCCTTCACTTGCTTTTCATCCACCTTCACATGCTTTAAAAACTTTGGAAAAAAATCAGAAGGCACATAGAACATCCCCCTTTGCACCTGCATAGGCCTTTGAGGCTCCTGTCTAATCAAACTTTGCATAGGACTCTTATCCACCTCAACCAAATTTACATGCATATCCCTTACAGACACAACACCTTCATACGGATAAATACCCATCTTCATCTACTTTAAAATCTTGCCTTCCTTTTCCCTAGCAACCCTAACTGCATCATCAAATGACTTGGGATTCTTCAACTCAACCCTGAGCTTCAAATGGGGTAGCAAACCATCAAGCTCTTCTTGCAAGAGCATTGCAACCAACTCATCAAAAGTAAGGACATTAGGGTTACCCTTTATCATGAGCCGAAGTGCTCTTCTTCATAAACATAGGAGGAACTTCCTGCTTCAATGTCGTACACCACTTATCCCATAGACATGTAAATACCTTCACAAAATCATCCCCAGTGATTGCCCATGGACCTGCTTCAAGATGCTCAACTCCTGCCAAGGCACACTAGGCTCATCTGCTTGTTGCTGAAAATGCTCCAAAAGGCCTTCTTTCAACCTATCTAAGGTCAAAACACCATGTAGCTCATATGTCGCATCCTGTGCTTCAAAATCTTTAAGCCAGCTTTGGGCATCTTCCTTCAAAAAAATCTTTACTAGCCTCAAAACTTGCTCTTTATCTGTAACATGATTGCTAATGCATGCCAACTCCATTTGCTCCAAAAACTCAAACACATCTTCACCCTTCCTGCCATGAAATTCTAGATAAGACCACATCATGAAAATATGCAACAATCCCTGCCCAAAGAAGCAGTACGAGTCTCTCTCCTATGGGGCATACACCCTTGTAGGCGAAGAAAAACACTTGGCTCTCCTCAGTGGTGGGGGCACCAAAAAGCTGTGGAGTGGAAAAAGAACAAGAAAGCAGGCCTCTATAGCTTCCCACTCCCCCAACCTTGGAATCACTAGCACAAAACAGGGGCACCATAGTCAAAGAAAGTAGGCCTCTATAGCTTCCTACTCCCCCAACCTTGGAATCACTAGCACAAAACAGGGGCACCATAGTCAAAGTAAACACCCAGCAAACACATATGTTCTCTCACTGTGTGCATGACGAGGTAATCGAAGGCTCGCACAAGGTGCGCTGTGAGAGTGTAAACCCGTGGACTACACCACCAAACACGTCAATCACGCCTTCTCCTTCAAATCAACACACACGAGATACAAACACACAACCATCCCTCATTCATCTTGGCAACATATAGGCTGAGAGGAGCAGCCCAACAAAACAACACAACTGCTCACTACCAGCAGCAGCAGCAGCAATACTAGCAAAAAAACAACACACCCTTTGGCTACAAGCTTTCCACAAACATGATGACTAATCCCTCTCTCACCTCTTCTTAGAACATCATCACCTCAGTCCATGAGCTACCTCAGACACCAGCTACAGCAGCAATATTGCCATCGCCATCACTCTAAGAAAGCCCACCACTACTGTGGCGATTACATTTATGAGCTGCAATGGCCACAACCATTTCCATAGTAGAGCTGCCACACACTCTGTTTTAGCTGCACCTCAACAAGGTAACCATCTACTATGCTACCAGCAGCTGCGCCAAACACAACAAACTCTGGCACTGGCAGCAATACTCTCTCTCTCCTTCCTACCAGCCGCTCTTTTTTCTGTTAAAGCCTTGAAGATTTGTTAGGCGGAATCGGCAACTCCAAAAATCGTGTTCTTTATTTGGTAATCACACGCTTGCCATGCTGCGTTGACGATTTCTTTGGTTTGATTTTTCATTTTTGCCACCTTTTTTAAGAAAATTACATGGTATTTATTAAGGCCCTTATGTATTAAGGCCCTAAGTATTATGCACACCTTTGGCTTGATATTGGTGATGAATTATCTCCGATTGCATATGTGCCATCTACAAAGATTTGATCTGCTCCTGCTCTTTGAGATCCCAGATTTAAGAAAGCCAAACCTTGATCATAACTCTGGTGGTGTTCCACAATGTGTTCCCCATGTTGTTGCCAAGCATCATGCCATTGATGTAACCTTACAATGCTTATAGTATTGCACCATTTCTAACAAGCATATCTGCATCAAACACATCATCACATACTAAAAAGGCTTCATTGCCACTTCAGTGGGTGGAGTATTGGGCATCCCAGTGCCATATGAACGTGCATCTATATGTACATATGCCATAAATCCACACTCAAAAAACTCCTAACAGCCTCAAAGAGCCAGGAAAAACTTGCACTCTTTAAGATAACAATTGCAATACAATTCATTGAATACATCATCACTTAATTCGTAACTTCATACAATTTTATGTCATTATTTTAAAAGGAAAAGATACACATTTATTAACACTAATATTTTAAAAAAAGCTCTTCTTTAAAAGATGACCAAGCTAACCTAGCCACCATTTCCTTGAGGAGCTTGTAAAGGGAGGGTTGGAGGAGCATCTTCTCTAATCTCGTTTTGCTGCGCGTTCCTCCCGAGGTAATATTCTAACATTTTTGGGAAGGGGCCATCTTGGACGTCGTCTTGTAGGACTCGCTGTCTCGCGAGATCAAAACGCTCCAGTCACATCTCAATTCTGAGATCGTTTGCTCACTGTATGAGCAAAAGACCACAGCGCATGAACCCTCTCTTAAGGCTAAAACCTCTTACTAAAGTCCACGCAAAGAGGGGAGGGGGGAATTGTGAGATGTCCTTAACACAAAAACGTTTTGCTGAAGGGGAGAAGGGCTACTGTAAGGACACTACCTCCGAGCAGCAAGAGGGGGATAGAGGAAAATTGCCTTATCCTGAAAAGTGGCAAATGAGGGGGTGTGGAGAGGGGTGGCTGCAAGGGGCGGCTGTACTACAGCAAGTACACTGCACTGGGACAAACGACGATACGGACGATAGCACATCAGAGCATAAGCTATGTAGAAATATGTTGCCCAGCACCCCGGGGGTTTATGTAACTGTGGGGTACGGGTACGGGCATCGTGCAAAGCAAGGACAAAAGATCAGTGGCCTGTATGGCTCAGGGGGGGAAGGTATGGTGTCGGTTAACAATAAAAGGAGTGGTACGCATGTACCTTATCTGGTTAGGGACAGCATGGGTGTCAACGTAGCGGTACGTGTGGACCACATAGTGGACGGTCGTCCTTTGGTTCTTGTGCGCCCATCATACGGGCACCCTGGTAAGTGTGTACGATCTAAATTTTTGAGCGGGATCCCCAAATTTGGGATGCCAGCCTCGATTTGCGTGTCGGGGGGGTGAAATTTTTTTTTGTTTGGGATGTTCTCCTGGTCGTTGGGGTGCAAACCGTTCGTCAATCGGGCGCCCGGTCGTGCATTTATTAAGGTTTAAAGGTCGTCGCTTTTTAACTAAAAATGACTGAAATTTACGTATAAGCTTGATCCGGTGTCCATTTTGGATGTAAAATCCTATATTAGGATAAAATCGTGGCAGATTCCAAATTTGGACTCATAATTTAAAGATTCTAAGTAGAAATGACTCATTTAATAAAATCATTGATTTTTATACCATAAAAACTCATAAATTTATGTATTACATGGACATTTCTTTATTAGTGAAGATGGGTATGTTAACTGATTTAGGGGGTGGCCACTCCAAAATATCTTGGACCTTGGCGGGGTCTACTAAAATGCCATCTTTGGAAAACGATGAACCCAAGATACTCAATTTGATGAGTAAAGAAGGTGCATTTACTCTTCTTGGCATAGAGTTTGTCTGCGCAACAATTACAGAACTCTACGCACATGCTCCTCATGCTCTTCCATTGATTTGGAGTAGATTAAGATGTCATATAAAAAAAACAAGAACAAATTCATCCAAGTAACATCGCTCGATCCTCCCACCCCTCAGAGGGATGTCTGCACACTAGGGTGGGCTTATTCATCGCACTAGCCTGGGTCCTCGGAACTAGACAGCATCATAATCTCCTGCCTCAATCGACGAATCTTATTCTCCCAATGGTATGAGGGATACCTTGGGCCATTCCCGGGCTTTGCTAACGAAGTCGCCCAACTACATAAGCACGGAACGGAGTTAGCGTCAAAGCCAGAAAAAACTTGCACTCTTTAAGATAACAATTTCAATGCAATTAATTGAATACATCATCACTTAATTCGTAACTTCATTGAATACTTCATCGCTTAATTCGTAACTTCATACAATTTTATGTCATTATTTTAAAAGGAAAAGATACACATTTATTAACATTAATATTCTAAAAAAAACTCTTCTTTAAAAGATGACCAAGCTAACCTGGCCACCATTTCCTTGAGGAGCTTGTAAAGGGAGGGTTGGAGCCGCATCGGCATCTTCTCTAATCTCGTTGTTGCGCATTCCTCCCGAGGCAATATTTTGACATTTCCGGGAGAAGGGGCTATCTTGGACATTTTCTCGTAGGGCTTGCTGTTGTGGTCAAAACTCTCCAGTTAGATCTCAATTCTGAGATCGTTTGCTCAACTGTATGAGCAAACGACCACAGCGTAGGAACCCTCTCTTAAGGCTAAAACCTCTTACTAAAGTCTACGCAAATGGGGGGGATTGTGAGATGTCCTTAACACAAAAACATTTTGCTGAAGGGGAGAAGGGTTGCTGTAAGTCTCTTCACACGAGGGGAGGGGGGGAGAAGAGTTAAGGACACTGCCTTCGAGCAAGAGGGGGATAGAGAAAAATTGCCTTATCTGAAAAGTAGCAAATGAGGGGGTGTGGAGAGGGGTGGCTACAAGGGACGGCTGTACAACAACAAGTACACTGCACTGGGACATACGGTGGTACGGAAGGCGGCAACGGACGGCGGCACAGCAGAGCATAAGCTACACAAAAATGTGTGTTGCCCATGGAGCACCCCGGGGGTTTATATAACTGTGGGATACAGGTACGGGCACTACGCAAAGCAAGGACGAAAGGACGGTGTACAGGCAAAGGCTGTAGATCAGTGGCCTACATGGCTCAGGGGGAAAGGTACGGTGTCGGTTAATAGGGAAAGGAGTGGTACGCATGTACCTTATCTGGTCAGGGGTAGCATGGGTGTCCACGTAGTGGTACGTGTGTACCACACAGTGGGTGGCCATCCTTTGGTTCTTGTGCGTCCATCGTACGAGCACCCTGGTAAGTGTGTACGGTCCAAATTTTGGGGTGAGGTCCCCAAATTTGTACACCGGTCTCGATTTGCATGTCGGACCGCCCCGAGGGAGGGGGTAAAAAAAATTTGTCTGGGATGTTCTCCTGGTCGTTAGGGTGCAAACCATTCGTCAATCGGATGCCCGATCGTGCATTTATTAAGGTTTAAAGGCTGTCGCTTTTTAACTAAAAATGACTGAAATTTACGTATAAGCTTGATCCGGTGTCCGTTTTAGATGATGTAAAATCTTATAACAGGGTAAAATCGCATGCAGATTCCAAATTTGGGCTCAAAATTTGAATATTCTAAGTAGAAATGACTCATTTAATAAAATCATTGATTTTTATACCATAAAAACTCATAAATTTATCTATTACATGGACATTTCTTTATTAGTGAAAGATGGGTATGTTACATTCAGAGATAATTTACATGTAGATACACTCTACAACAAAATGGAATTGTTGAGCAAAAAAATAGGCACATTGTTGAGATTACACAAGCATTGATGGTGGTAGAGAAGAATATGCCACATAGCTATTAGGTTGAGGCTATGTCTACAATAGTTTATATCATGAACACGACTCCTACTACAGCCATACATGATGTAACGCCATAGGAGAAGTTTACTGGCAAGAAATCTGATTTGTCTCATTGGATCTAAAGGTAGAAAAATGTGTGTTTATTGAGTATTCCCTTGAGCAAAAGGGATATAGATGTTATAATCCTACTAACGTGAATTGCGGGTAAGCAGGGATGTATTTGATGAGATGAGTAGCTCGTATGTCAAGATTTTCACCAAAAATTTTGTCTGGACTATCACTCATTTTGCTAAGCACAATGTTCACTGAGTATTTCCAACAATCAACTCAAACACACTCATACAAACATATACTTTGGTAGCAATGTTATCCACACATCCCACAATTTTTATGGCAACAAACTCCAGGACTCAAAACCACTATTTGCATAAGCTGAAAATAACTTGACACCGCTCATAAGATTTGAGAAATGCATCCAAAATAGCCCTCCACTTTCCAAAACACTTCAATTAGCTCATGCTATGCATACAGATTCATCCAAGTAGCATTTGGGCTCAGTCCCTTATGCCCTATTATGATGGGTTTTGCTGAGCCTTCCAATCCTTCAAATTAATAGAAAATGATCAAATCAAGTGTAGACCATATGCATTATCATCCATACATCCTCCATGTTGCATATAAACATCATCCCAACTCATAACATGCCAAACACTTGCCAAATATTGTACTCTGTTTTGATGTAAACATGTAAACAATGATTTATAGTCACTAATCCTGCTCGAATCACTTCAAATGAGATCCAAATTCAAGGCCCATGAATTCATTAGCTCAGTATGATGTTGCTCCACCTCTGTGCTCCAATTTTGAGTCGTGAGTGAGTAATTAGAGAATTAGTGAGCTCTGTTTTGCTGATTATAGGCTTGATCCTCTATTAATCTGCTCCAAATTAGCTCCTTATTTCTCAATGCACTTAACCAAATGTTGCAAGAGCTTCTCCACATCAATATTCACCCATTTGCTAAGCTTCATGTGCATTTAATGTTACATTATTGGCCCTCTATGGTCTATTAGGGATGCCCGTCTGACCATTGTGCCATGCTTGTATCGTGAGTGATGTCATATTAAATACTACATTATAAGTGCGATTGGAATATGCTTTGTAGGTCTATGCTATGTGTGCTATGATTGGGTGATGCCATGTGTATGCATGCTAGTGTTGTTGATATTGGTGTTTGATTGCCTCACCTAACATGTTGACTTGTTGAGTATAGGTGATGAGTACGAGGATGTCGAATGAGGCATCGTACTTGTGCGAGGGTCATCGAACGAGGTGTCGCACAAGCATGAGTGTGCAAGGGTCACCAAACGAGGTGTTGCACACACGAGGGTCACCGAACGAGGTGTCACGTAGATTTTGTCATGTGCCTGGGCATTTACATCGCCTCGACATTTATGAGATATACTTCATTATTTTTAGTTGGCCACATGCATTTATTTGTACTCGAATATTTATTTACACCAGTGTGCATGGGTGTATTACGTGTAAACTAGAGCTTCACTATTATTTTTGGTACACACTAGTAGATGTGTGTGAAAATCCTCTAGAGGGATTGGTCATTTTTGTAAAAAAGTAAAGAGCCCTATTTTTGGCAAAAGCTTCACGTTGGCTCAAGGGCTATTTTGGTAATACATGATTAAAATACCCATGTTGTGCAAGGAGCCAGCACGCATGAGGGGGAGATTTAACCCAATCCTTTGTTGATAGTGATGTCGTCTAAGTTTTGTTTTCAAGTCTATGGTTTTATCTCATGTTTATTTTCATATCCATGCTTAATAATATACCCAAGGCCTTGTGATTGTTTTGAGGATTCGTTGATGTAGAGGTTGCTTCTTCTTCACTCTGTCAATGAGCTCCCAAAAGACCCTTCCGCATAAGCATGTACATGGTCTTCATTTGCCATATATAAAATCCATCACCATTGAATTTATTAATCTCTTGTTCTATGTTTGAGGGGTCTTACTGAGTACTACTCAGCAGTGTCTACCTCTTGATTACAAGTTGGGCATGTGCGACAATTCAAGCAAGATTAATGCAAAGAGTTGGTGCAATACAAATAAGAAGTTTTCACTTCCCACTTTTGATTTTTTGATTTTGGAGCTCTTGAGAGAAGCCCTGATGCAATATGAGTGCTTTTAGTGTTAATTCAAGGTTAATGCAAGCTTTGCAAAAACTTAAAAATGTTGAAAACCTCAACAGAAAAATTGGACAATTTTGACATGCCTACATTGCAGAGAAGATCTAAGACGATCCAACCATTGGATTGACTTCATATAAAAGGAAAAGTTGTTTGTTACCTTATGATCTACACTTTCACCGTTGGGATTTTCAAAAACATCTCTCACATGCTACTGGGGTGCACCTTACTAAAGTCCAAATTTCAAGCAGTTTGCAGCAATTGCAGCCTTCTTGTTGGCATTTGTTTTTTTTTTTTTGCTTGCTCCAACTCCCCCAATGGACCAAATGGCATGAGATTTGGGTTGTGGGTAGCTCATAATAATTCTAAACTTAACCTAAGAGGAATTAGCCCAATTGTGAGTAGAGAGAAAGAATGAATCAAAAAGCGTGGATAGCAGCCTACCGGTTTGTAACACAAAAATTGGGAGGTAGAGGATAAAATTGCCCAAACCCTTGGATGTGTAGCTTAGCAATAGGTTGAGGAATGTGTGGCTAAGAGGGTTTAGGAAATGGTGCAAAGGATTGAGAGAATAGAGCACATCAAATTTGGGCCACAAGCGGGAGAAATGGATAAGATATGATTAGTGCTAATTGAGTTGTGGGAAGACTAATGAGAAGAGGGAAGATAGGTAGGAGAGCTATGGGGAGGCTCTGATACCATGTTGAGATTTTGGGAGACCCAAGCTCTCCATGGCAATGATGTTAATCCCATACTAATCACCTACTAATTACACATAACCTAAGGTAGATGGTGTCTAATTATACACATGATGATGTGTATGTGCCATAGACTTAAATCAATTAGGTTCCAAGAAGATAGATTAGCTTGGACTCATAAAGAGACTGGAGATGTGCAAAGTGCATGAGATGATTCATTGCTTGAAAAATGACCCCTTTTATAGGGTGGAGGTACAAATCTCATGGGACTTCCCTTGCATATGGGACTTCCCTTGCTGCATATGGGATAAATGTCTACTTGCCATATGGCATTTCTCACTCCATACCTCTTGTCTAGTGTACTTTGGCACCACAATTCTCAACAGTTTTTCCATACGCGGACGAAACACATTGAGGTACACTACCACTTCATCCAGGGAGAGAGTCTTGGCACAGGAGACATCGACTTGGCCTACATCAGCTCACACGATCAGGTCGCTGACATCTTCATGAAAGCCTTAGGAGCTGTGAAGCTCCGCAGATTTCAAGATATGCTTCGAGTTCACGAGCTGGAGTTAAGCTTGAGGTAGAGTGTTGAGATGTCAAGCTTAACATGAGCTGACACCACTCACAGGGCACCTACATGACCGTTCGACATTTACATCACAGGTGGCGGGTTTGGTAGCTAGCACCGACATATCTTCGCCAGAGATTCTACAGCTGGACTACACCGACTAGTCCACATCTACCTACTCCACTTCAGCATGTTCACATTATGGACCGCTTGTATATACTCTAATACGTGTGTTAGCCACTTTATCTCGTTTGTAGACCTCTTTTGTTAAAGAAGAAGAACAACAATTTTCAGCCTCTCACCTTGTGTGCTGTCTTCTAGGGTTTGTGTGAGTGTGAGTGTGTGTGTGTGTGTGTGTGTGTGCTTGTAAGAGCTCAAGCTCCCTTCTTGCCTTCATCTTTTCAATGTTGTAAAGAGTAATAATATGCATTCAATCACATGAAAAGGCATGTGCAATGACATGCAACACTATGCAAGTGCATGCAAATAGTATTACATGCAAAGACATTAAATGAAATGCAAGGCTATGCAAGTGTATACAAAGATAAATAAAGGGCATAAGTGCTCATGTAAGTGCATCCAAGGGATAATAAAGGGCAAGTAATGCCATGGTGGCCGCTCCCCGTTGCCCCAGAGAGAGAAACCAAGGTGCCCCCACAAAGAGAGTCAGAGAGAGAGAGCACATGTAGCCCAGGTAAGAGAGAGAGAGAGAGAGAGAGAGAGAGAGAGAGAGAGAGAGAGAGAGAGAGAGATAATGATAATAACATTCCAACACATGCAAAGGAATAATAAAAGAAAACATAGTGAGAGAGAGAGAGAGAGAGAGAGAGAGAGAGAGAGAGAGAGGAATGGAGGGGGGCAAGGTGGGAGGTGAGATGAAAGAGAGGGCAGAGAGAGACAAAGAGAGGGGACTGAGAGAGAGAGAGAGAGAGAGAGAGAGAGAGAGAGAGAGAGAGAGGATGGGAGTAAGATGAGGTGAGATGAAGATAGAGATACATGGCAGAAGAAAGAGTGAGAGGAAGGGAGGGAAGAAGGGAGATGAAGTGTGTGTGTGTGTGTGTGTGTGTGTGTGTGTGTGTGAGAGAGAGAGAGAGAGAGAGAGAGAGAGAGAGAGAGAGAGAGAGAGAGAGAGAGGATCATGGGAGAGAGAGAGTGGGAGAGAAGAGGGGGAGAGAGAGAGGGATGGAAGAAGGTGGGAGAGGGAAGGGAGGAGAGAGAGAAGAGGAAGGGAGATTGAGATTGAAAGAGAGAGAGAGAGAGAGAGAGAGAGAGAGGATCATGGGAGAGAGAGAGTGAGAGGGAAGAGGGGGAGAGAGAGAGAGGGATGGAAGAGGTTGGGGGAGAGAGAGAGAGAGAGAGAGAGAGAGAGATGAAGTGTGTGTGTGTGTGTGTGTGTGTGTGAGAGAGAGAGAGAGAGAGAGAGAGAGAGAGAGAGAGAGAGAGAGAGTAGGAAGAAGGTGGGAGAGGGAGGGGAGAGAAAAGGGAGGAGAGAGAGAAGAGATAGAGAGTAGGAAGAAGGTGGGAGAGGGAGGGTAGAGAAAAGGGAGGAGAGAGAGAAGAGGAAGGGAAAGAGAGAGAAGAGTGTGGTGGAGGGAGGGAAAGAGAGAGAAGAGTGTGGTGGAGGGAGAGAGAGGAAAGGGAGGAGAGAGGGAAGAGGGTGGGAGAGGGGGAGAGAGAGAAGAGGGAAGAGAGAGAGAGAGAGAGAGAGAGAGATGGGAGTAAGATGAAGTGAGGGAGAGAGAGGAAAGGGAGGAGGTAAGGTGGGCTAGAGGGGATGGGATGAGAGGTGAATTGGACATGAGGATGTGCAGAGAATGAAGTCTATGCAGACTAAAGGAATTGTGACAGGGCTACCAAAGTTTAAAGTTGAAGGTATGCAGAAAATATGTGAAGCATGCCAATTTGGAAAGCAAACAAAGCATGTATTTCCACGTGACAGAAATGTGAGCAGAAATGCACTAGATGTTGTGCATTCAGATGTATGGGGTCCTATGAAGACCATGTCTATGGGAGACTGCACGTATTATGTGACATTTATTGATGACCATACAAGGAAAGTGTGGGTATACTTCATGAAGGAGAAGGGTGAGGTGTTCACTCATTTTCAGAATTTCAAAGTTATGGTTGAAAAGCAAATAGGAAAATATGTAAAGTGCCTAAGGTCAAATGGACGGGGAGAGTACTTCTCCAATGAGTTCTCTGAATTTTTTAAGAAGAATGGTATTCGGAGACAGTTTACATGCAGATACACTCCGTAGCAAAATGGAGTTGCTGAGCGAAAAAATAGGCACATTGCTGAGATTGCTCGAGCATTGATGGGAGAGAAGAATATGCCACATAGCTATTGGGCTGAGGCTGTTTTTTTCTACAGCAATTTACATCATGAACAGGACTCCAACTGCAGCCATACATGATGTAACTCCAGAGGAGAGGTTTACTGGCAGAAAACCTGATTTGTCTCATTTGAAAGTCTTTGGATGCATTGCATATGTGCATGTGCTAGATAAGCTAAGAACTAAACTGGATCCAAAAGCTAAAAAATGTGTGTTTATTGGGTATTCCATTGAGCAAAAGGGATACAGGTGTTATTGGGTATTCCCTTGAGCAAAAGGGATACAGGTGTTATAACCCTGCTACACGTGAGTTGAGAGTAAGTAGGGATGTTGTTTTTGATGAGATAAGCAGCTGGTATACTGCTGGAAAAGAAGCTGTTGGGGCTGATGTAAGTGGAAATGTGGTTGCACAGAATGCAAGTCAGCAATCACAGTCTTTGAGTGAACCAAGAGAGTCCTCATCTCTAGTGGTTCAGTTGATAGACCATGGAGTGGAAGGCTGCATCATAATACCAGTCCTGCAAATGTGATTAGTACATCACATAAAGGCAAAGAGAAAGTGATTGAGCCCCTTAGTATGCCTAACATTTTTGCAGGGCATTCTGATGTTTATGGAGAGTCTAGTGGCTCAGAGATGAGCCTTGATGAGGATCTTGGGATACCAGCTATGAGAACACCTGGTGTAAAGAAGGCTATAGAAGCCATGAATGCAAAGCTACGAAGATCTGGGAGAGTGAAGAATCCTGTGTAGAGGTTTACCTATGATGGTTATGTGGCACATCACTATGCATACATGGCAAAAGCTATGCAGGTTGTAGAGCCCACATGCATTGATGAGGCTATTAGAAATGTGTGTTGGGAGAAAGCTATGGATGAGGAGATGGATGCACTATATGGAAATGAGACTTGGGATTTAGTGCAATTGCCTGAAGGCAAGAAAGCCATTGGATGCAAGTGGGTATACAAAGTAAAACATAACAGTGATGGAAGCAGATTGGTAGCCAAAGGATATGCACAGACATATGGCATTGATTATGAGGAAACTTTCAGCCCAGTTGCCAAGATGGCAACAGTGAGAGTTGTGATAGCAGTGGGGCTATGTCAAAGCAATGGTCTTTACATCAGATGGATGTAAAGAATGCATTCTAGCATGGGGATTTGCACGAAGAGGTGTATATTTTGCAGCCACCTGGTTATGAGGATGTGAGTCACCTTGAGCATGTTTGCATGTTGAAGAAAGCCTTGTATGGCTTAAAACAAGCACCAAGAGCATGGTCTGACAAGATTTCTAAATATCTTGTCACTATTGGCTTTCATGTAGCCAATGTAAATTTCTCGCTATTTATGAGACACAGTAATAGAGGGGTTGTGCTTGTTGTCATCTATGTAGATGACCTGATCATTACGAGAGACCATGATGTAGAGATCTTTGATGTAAAGATGGGGGAGCTCAGATATTTCTTGGGCATTGAGGTGATTAGGTCACCACATGGTATTGGATTATTGCAGAGACAGTATGGCTTGGACATGTTGTCCAAGTATGGTATGACAGGCTGTAAGCCTATCTCAGTGCCATTGGATCAGAATGGCAAGTTGAGTGCAGATTCAAGAGAGATTTTGGAGGATCCTACTATGTATAGGCGTATAGTAGGAAGCTTGATCTACATGATGATCACCACACCAGATTTAAGCTATGCTATTGGGTTGGTGAGTTAGTTTATGCAGGTTCCTCGGAAGCCGCATTTGGATGCATTGAGATGCATAGTGAGGTATGTGAGGTCTACTTTGCATTGTGGACTATTTTATGAAACTGGGACAACGATATGTGTACATGGGTACACAGATGCTGATTGGGCTGGTAGTATCAGATAGAAGATCTACTAGTGGCTTCATGTTTTCTTTGTGGGGGGGGAGTGCTACTGTGACTTGGAGCAACAAGAAGCAGCCTACGGTTACTCTATCCAATACAGAGGCCGAGTACAGAGGTGTTGCTATGGCAGCATGTGAGGTAGCTTGGTTGAGAAAGCTACTTGCAGACTTGGGTCTATCAGTGGATAGACAAGTTGTCATTTTCTGTGACAACATTAGCAGTATACAGTTGGCCAGGAACCCAATTTTTCATGCTCGCATGAAGCATATAGAGGTCCACTACCATTTTGTCAAAGAGAAGGTTTTGGCAGGAGACGTTGACCTTGTTTATGTCAGCACACAGGATCAGGTCGCTAACATCTTCACCAAAGCATTGGGTAGTACAGCACACAGGATGATCAGGTCGCTGACATCTTCACCAAAGCTCCGCAAATTTAGGGCTTCACTTGGTGTACATGAGATGGAGTTGAGCTCGAGGGGGAGTGTTGAGATATCGAGCTCATCTAGTGAGGCGGTGGATACTGATGACCCGCCTGGGGGATAGGCCCCACACTTACACCACTGTCATGGTTGGTGAGATCATGGGTGATATGCAGCCAGTGAGATGACAGGCTATGTGACAGCCATTCTAGAGACTGGCATAGTTATAGCACCAGCTCATTTAGTTGGGTTCACACTATAGAGAATCCTAGTAGGTATTTGGTTGAGTACCTTTTCATATGTGTATACTCTTATCTTTGTATATGGTGTGTTGAGTGTTGTGTGAAGAAGAAGAAGATTTTTAGCCTCTCACCTTGTGTGTTCTCTTTTAGGGTTTTGTGAGTGTGTGTGTGCTTGCAAGAGCTCAAGCTCTCTTCTCCCCTAAATCTTTTCAGATGCTTCTACATCATGTGTAGCTTTTGGCTCTTTTGGGTTTATGTCCTCCAAAGGCTCCTTTTCATTGTTCTTCAATTCATCCTTGGTTTCAATAGTTTGTTCTCTTGTTTTTCTTGGGTTTAAAAGGTTTTTGCTTTTTCTTTTGGGTTCTGCTTTAAAGCATGTTCTTATACCCATGTTGAGGTATTGTCTTTTACACTCTTTTTGACCGTTTTTTGTTTCTTAGCTTGTAAGCGTGTAAGCACATTCAAGGGTACCGTGGAAATTGTTCGTTTTGTACACTTAAGATGTTAAGAGTTGTATTTTATGAGACCAATTGCATTGAAGCAACTTGTCTTAGGCAATCTTGGAACATGTGATCAATGCCACATTGTTCACACATGGGTTGCAAAGTGTCAGTAGTGACTACGGGCATGGAAGTATTCCAAACTATGCAGTCTGCCACTTTGTGAGGTTCATGACAATAGAAACACTAAAGTGTTTGATTAATCACTTCCTGAGCAGTTTCTACCCTTTTTGGACTGTTTCTATTTGATGTACGTGAGATGGGGGTTTTGAGTCAATTGTTGATGAATTGGGACACTTTGTAGTATCATAATTAAAGGATTTACAATATATGCAGTACATAAAAATAGGTGCCTTGTATGCACAATGGAGATTGGGATGGTCGTAGTGATTACACTTAATACAAGGCATTTCGCTCCTCACTTGTATAGGCATTAAGGATGGTTGGTTTTGAAGGAGCTCATCTTCTCTTAGAGATGTCGATTGAAATCTTTTAAGTAAGGCTGCATAGAATTCAGAGAATGACAATTCTGAGATCAATCTTTCTTTTGCCATTGCTTCACTTGGTTTAGATAGGAACAACTCGTAGCATGATCATCTTCCACTATGTTGTCATCTAAACATACTGGTTCTTTACAACATTGATCGAATGTTTCTGGGATTGGATACGATGATCAAGTTGTGTAAGTTGTTTTTCTTTAAGCCCATCATGAAACATCTCTTCAATTGAGAATCCTTTAAAAACTCTTAGACTCACATCGTGAGTCTAAGAGTTTTATCCGAAGGATAGTCTCTAATGGATTCATTTAGTTTATGAATAGAGTTCTTTTGATGCACTCCATCGATCACCTTGTATTGAAAAACCATGGATAAAGGCTATTTTCAAGGTTTTGAAGTTGGTCTTGATTGCTGGCATCAATGTGATGAACCATCGACTAGCCTTTTTCTCTAAGCATAGATTCAACACATGTACCTTGGTGGGGCAATTAAGATTTCCAAAGGCATCACATCTGTGTTTAAACATTTGAATGAATTAAACAAGGTCTGTTGTTCCGTCGTATTTGCCCATAATTTTAAAAATTTGTATGGCCGTATTTCTGTATGAGTCAATGAGGCTGTATGTGAGTTCTCTTGTTATGGGAGAGACTCACTGAGTCCTTGGGCAACCCCTCTTCCTAGACTAGTATATCTAAGTTGTGGGCATCTAGTGGTTGAAAAGAGTTGGTACCTATAAGATTGGTGGGAATGTTAGGTAAGGAATCAAAGCCCGGTGGGATCGAAGTGACAGGGGGTGTAAAATCTGATGACACCCTTGTTATAAGGATGGCCAATGGTATTGGGAGGTGCATTTGGGGCATAGATCTCAATGACTCGAAGATGTTAGCCATTGGGTTCAGTCCTTGTGTGATCCCTGGCAATCCCTCTATCGTTGCCATGTCTGATTGCCTAAATGCTCCTTAATGAGTAAGCACACTTTTTTTTTTTGCTTTTTATATTTTCACAGCCCATTTACAGCCTCAAGAGGCCTAGTGTTCTCTTCTTTGGGTCGAACGAGTGTTCGTTCGCCCTAATTACCTTAAGCGCTCTACGCACATGAACGACCTCAGATATTTTTTTGAAAAAAGTGCATGCTAGTCACTTCCCAGATGGAAGAGGAGGTTCTAAAACCTATTTTCCATCACTATCTCAAGATGAAAAAAAATCGAGAATTTTTCTCCTGTTTCGCAGCACTTTTTTGAGGGCGTTCCAAAATGAATTTTGAAAAACTCTGTATGAGAATAGTTGTAGTATTTTTGGATTACTACAACTTTGTCTCCCTCAGTCATTCTTGATTTTGTCATTTAGACCCTCAAAAAGTAACTCGAAAATGATTCGAAGTCGTTTTCGCACTGTTTTTTACGTTTTTTCGTTCGATGCCAACGTTCCGATGAGCCCGAGCCTCCAAACAAGGGTGTTTTCTAGACTCTTTCTTTTTGGCGTGAGGTCAAAAAGAAAGACTCTAGAAAACACCCTTGTTTGGAGGCTCGGGCATGAGGTCAAGGCGTGAGACCCTTAATCCGTGAAACGCTTGGTCGTAAAAGGATTGTCTCACGCATTTTTTGGCGTGAGGTCGAGGCGTGAGACCCTTAATCCGTGAAACGCTTGGTCGTAAAAAGATTGTCTCATGCATTTTTTTTGGAGTCTGGTGAGAAATACAAATTTCCTTGTTAGAGGGGGGGGGGATATTTTTTGAATTTCAATTTAAGGAGATTGGCATTTTCCCAAAAAGGTAAATAGGAATTAAAAAAGTCAACCTTTTTATGACACCCCTTACACCCTTCATAAATGACTTCCAAAATGGACAATTTGACAACTCATAAGCATCTACTCATTGAATGCTCATTAGCCTTAATGAGTTATGTAAAAAGGTGATTAAGAACTAATCAAAGATTAATTCTTTCACTAATCTTTTTCTCTTTTATACTAATCAAGGCCTCTAATTAAAGACTAATCTCTAATTCACATCATTGAGCACATCATTGGATAGAGCAAGGGAATGCTAAGCTAAGTGCATCAACAAATGTGTAAATTAATCTAAAATAGGAGATTAATTAGACTCTTAATTTTGGTCTCTTCTTTTAAGGTAAAAGTAAGCAAAGAGAGTCAAATTACTCCAATTTGATGAAGAAATTGATGTAATTAGGTGTTTTGATGCATCTAGATGCTCTCAAAACACTCAAAAATATTAATTTCAACTACTCACATGATCAATTTAGACTCCAAATAACACATTTTCTAAATTTTTGGTCTCTTGAAGTGAATTAATTACTCTTAATGATGGTAAAAACCATTCCATTAAGAGATTAGTCAAATTCAAGAGTTTTTTTAATTGATTTGAGAATATTTTTTGAAAGATTAAGTTACTCCTAATGCTTGCTAACACTCTAATGTAAACGATTCAAATAAAAAACACATAACTAAGCTACAATTAATGATTTTAGCTCTATGTTTAACACTAAAGAGAGCTAACATTAACTAAAAATTGTATTCTATTACATTATTTGATGCAATGGATGTAAACTAAGCCTAATACAAACTATGTGCAAGCCCTAAGAACATGAAAAAATCATAAAAACGACAACAAAAACAATAAATTAAGCTAAAAATTAAGCAAAAAGCATTCTTTACAAAAACAAAAAAGAGAGCTATTCTACACCAAATCACCAAATTTTGACGAAAAACAATTAATCAAGATAATGGACAATGGGTAATGCGTAGATTAGAGGAAAAACGATGGAAAAAGGCAAGGGATGGATCCCCGACAGTGGCACCAAAAATGTTATGGCTCACCCTAACCCCCATTGAAACACATCCAACAAGAGATTCCTTGGTGAACTACAACTGTCGTGTGAGGATATTTCCAATAGCCGAGCTCATAACCCTTGAGGTATCCAAGCTCTAAAACTCCTTGAGAAGCAATTCCACTGCACCTCCCACAAGCGTTGTCACACCATCGCGTTGCACTACGGGTACTCGTCCCTCTTCTCACCTCAGTTCACTCACATAAACACACTAGCATGCATTAGGGAGAGAGATTAGCAAGAGCAAGACTCAATTACACAATGGAAGAGTATCTTGTATTATGAGAGATATTCAGTTATATAGATGGCCATAAGTGCTCACACTCACTTAAAATGTGGCTGACCGGGCACTTTAGGCTCATAAGAGGTCTAATGCTATTACAATGACTACTCTCATAATATATCCATGAAGTACATCACTTAGGAATTCATTCTAACTTGCTACCACATGCTCTTGAAGTAGGCTCATAAGAGGTCTAATGCTATAACAATGACTACTCTCATAATATATCCATGAAGTACATCACTTAGGAATTCATTCTAACTTGCTACCACATGCTCTTGAAGCAGGAATCACCATAAATACTCTGTCACACCATTACGGGCGCTCATCCAAGTTGTAGCTTTGGACACCATTGCTTCATATCTTAAATGTATAACCCTTTGGTGTTTCTACCTTGACTTCTTAATGTAAGATAATGGTGGTAGCTCTTGTTAACCCTAGAAATGAGTTAACAATATTTGACGAATGTGAAATCGTCAAGGTGTGCTTACATTTGTGATCAAGCTTGACGAATGTGAAATCATCAAAGGTGTGCTTAAATTTTGTGATCAAGCTTGACAAATGTGGAATTGTCAAAGGAAAAAAATAAGATTATGTTTCAGTGTGACACTTGTGAACGTGGTTCTTGATCCCTCTATAATAAATGCAAACACGTGTTATTTTAGTGTGCAATTAGAGAACAACATTTGGCGGTTATAGCAGCATTCAAGGTATGCAAAATATTTCTTTAAATTTAAGTTCTATGTTTATCAATACGATAATCTCAAATAATGAACATTGAGGTTTTATCCTAAAAGTCTATTCTTAATAGAAGACTTTGATAACTTATATTGAAGCTTTCATCATACTTTTATCCCCACTACAATATCAGATCAAACGAATGGTAAAAAATGGCATATAGATGGGATAGGAGAATTCAATGTGGAGTGGCACATGGTAGGAGATTTAAAGACACTCAAATGCATGTACAATGTGTCTAAAGGAGGTAATACAAAATCCCCATGCTTATATTGTACATAAACTTATAAAGTCATGGGGACAAGAAGTATTGGACTAAGGCTCATGTTAGACACCTCAAGGATCCTGACCCAGAGGTGAGTGGGAAAAATGAGTGGAAGATCCATAGATGCTTAACATTCCTCTTTAAAGGGTCCACATTTGCATCCTACATGCTCTATTTAGAATCATAAAGAAGCTTCTGTATCTCTATATAGGATTTGCATGGAAGTTGAAACCAAAGAAAGAAGGGTTGAAAGCTATCAAAATGATAGAGAAAGTACTATAAGTCTACCAATGGAAAAAATGTTCCAACCAAACTGTCAATTGGTGGATTAAAAGCCAGAAGGTTCTTATTATTTCATGGTGAGGAATGAAAGAGAAAAGAAAAGAGGCCACTGAATAGACCAAGATCCAAGTTGACAATCAGATATAAATTATGGAAGAATCCTCATAATGTAGTGAAGGATGATGCAGATGCTAAAAAAGCCATAAATAATAAAGCAAATGTTTCAAAAGAATTAGATAAGATATTTGAATATTGTGACAAAAAGAATTGGAATAAGCAAGACTTTTGAGAATTCAAAAACTATTTAGAATCTTTATGGAGAGATTAGCATTTCATGCATTACATGGCAATACCATTTTTATTCTATTTTCTTTCTTCCTTATAAATCACATTTTATAACTTTTCTTTTTGTGTTTTTCTATAACCATCTTCCTTACTTTATCAGTGAGTATGGATGTCCATCCATTTGGTTTACAACACAAGGCATGGAGAAGTCTCATTACTAAGCATGTATTGTATTTTTTAGACATTCAAGCCATGGAGGAGGAAGGAATAGAGCAAACAATTTACTTTGAAGTTTTTCAATGGTTCTGTAGAAGAATTTTATTTAACTTGAAAAAAAGACAGCAATACAAGTAATCAGATGTAACAAGAACAATTTACCTTTTTTTAAAACAAAGAAGACAAGAAGTATGGAAAAATTCAATAGCACATCATAAGATGATGCAATGGCTCCAAGGAAAACAACATGTGGGAAGAAAGTGGATTCAATTAGAGCAAATCCATAGTCAAACATCTATGTAAAATTCAGTGACATAAGAAGTAATAGATTGCTTCTTATGTTTTGTTGCTTATACAATGACTTTGCATTTCCTAAGTGTCCTCTTCCTCAATATATACAATTGAAATATACACTCATCTTATCTTGTGTATATTGAGCTACTAATTACAAAATTAGAATGTACATATTGTTTGTCTCATGTACAAAATTGGAATATTTATGATGAGAGGGCTATACACTACTCTAAGTGGAAACGCATCATTCAGCGTCAGTGCCCTACATTGTTTAATAACATTGTGATCATTTTTGTGCAAAATACCTCTAGATCCAACGTAGTGTAGGTTCTTGGCTGGCTTTGTTGTAAAATAGGGCCAAATATGTTGGATTTAAGAGTTACTACAAAGAAAGTAAATGAAATAAGTGATCTCTACCTCCTCAAAGAGCTTGATCTTGTAGGAGTGAATCTAGCATTAGTTTTGGATTGAGGCAAACCCTCCAATTCAAGTGTGACTAACTTGCTTTGAAACTTTGACCCGTATGAAATTTGTTTGGTCGACATAAGTGGCATCTTGTATAATTGCCTTCACATCACTTAAAATTTTCTTAAGACAATATTGCAAATAAGTATCAACATAAAATATTCACATTGTCAATATTATAAAAATTAAACCACTTATAATTTCACAATTCCATGGTATTGGCGAAGTAGCAAGTTTTGGCATTCATATCAATAATTACCAAGCTCCAATGCGAGCTACAAAAAGCTATCTTTCATTAGAAGTGTAGTTTCTTAACTTATGACAACGAGTATATGGAGAAATATAACTTGCTTTTTGTTATAAGACAAGAAAAAAAATACTACTATGTGTCAAATCCCAATCTTGAAAACCAATTTAGAATATCCAGGAAGCTCTTCTCAAGATGGTGCAAAAATTGGAGATGACAGGGTCAAGAATATGGATCTACATATAACATAACACTAAAGTAAAAACTTATCTAAGAAGAGTAATCATAATTGTGTCGTTGATTTCTCTTATTTGGTCTTGGAGGATGTCAATTTCTTCTTCATGTAGAGTAAACTATTGTGGTCCAGTGTGCATAACTACCCTCACAATAAATTCAGGTCCAAATTGTTGTAGAGCAGGAATATTTACATGACCTACTTCCTCACAAAACTTTTGCCTCTGATTTCTTTGATCTTTTTCTCGTGCCTTCTTCCTCTCTGCCATGGTTTGTCTTCTTTTCTTCACCCAATCGAGTCTCTCTTTCACGAGTTACTTCTTCTATCTTCATTTCACCTTTAGGCTTTTGAGTAGGAAAAACTTCTGCATTTTCGGATTTGCAATGTATACAACCTCTAGTGTTGGATCTCTACGATATTTAATACGGTGCAAAGAATGCATATCCTTGTCCATGATAGTAATTCTATATGCATGGGATGCAAAAATAAAGCTATCTTGAAAAAATTCCATAAGCCAGTCTTTCGTAGCCTCATACAAGTACAACAAGGCCGATGATTGCGACCTCATTCCTATGTTATAGTGCTTGCAAATTTTCTTGACCAGTCTCTAGAAAGGAAGCTTTAGCATAGCCATATTTGTGCATTTCTAGGCTCTTATGATTTCCCTGAGTATATTAGTGTGTTTATTAAATCTTTGCTTCCTTCCTGAATTAAGGCTTTCCATTGATTTCCCCTTTTCTAGAGACTTTCCTTTCCTAGGTGTCCTTGGTCCCTTACTCGTAGATGCCATCTTTTGAGCAACCATTGGGTTCCCCTTAGCTTTTCTTGCAGTGCTCTTGGTATGTGCCAACACATGAAACATAATCGGATGCAATACAATGCAATAAGTTGGGCAGACATAAAATGCATCAGCCATATTGCATTGTGATGAAATAGTACATGGAAAAGAATCACATGCAATACACAACGCGATATATTTGTACATACATGAGATACATCAAACCATATCGCATTGTGATGAACTAGCACATGGAAAAGAATCATATGCAATACAATGTGAAATGTTCGTCGACAGAACATGAGATGCATCAACCATATCATGTTATGATGAACGAAAATGAAAATTGATTTTAAATGGATGAGCAACACATTGCGACATATATGGACCAAACATAACTTAAATTGATTTTAAATGGATGAGCAGCACACTCTGATATATATGGACTAGACATAACTTAGATGAGCGATATCGCATTGTGTCATGCCATGATACAAGCTCTCTCTCCCTCCCTCTCTCTCTCTTTCACAGAGCATGGACGCAACATGACATGCCTATCTCGGGGCTAATAAGATGGCTAGAGGCTATAGGAACCACACACACACACACACACACACACACACACAGAGGAATGGTTGAAAGTGATTGACATAGTGTAGGCTAAGCAATACACATAGGGTTAAGTAAGTGGCCTCTAAAACATGATGAAGAGCACTCCCATCACTGGAGTGAGTTGTATCATGTTTCAGGGACACACAAATTGTTTTAGGGACACACAAAGTGTTTTGAGAAAAGCATTGCCTAGATTAGAGTTAAGCAAAGGACATAGTGCATATACAAAAAGCAAAATATGTCCCCTAGAAAGTGATATGCATAGTGCACACATAAGGACAACATAGTGTATCGTGTCTTAGGGGAAGACACGATACCTTGCACTCACCTTATAGAGCTTACTGAAATCGATGCAGGATGGTGGAAAACCTTGGACGGGATCAGAAGATGACACAAATGATTAGCGAGGGTTGCAACTCATTAGCACGCAATCGTGGGGTGTGTTCTTTGAGAATAAGCGGTACGACAATACATGAGAGTTAATGGTATATGCCACATGTCCGTATGACAATACAAGTAAGATAATGGTCGTCCTTACCAAGATCGATCAATTATGTTACCTTGATCATTACATTGATAGTGTGTTGCCATGTGGCGGTCTCATTGCTGATTCGGGTGGCACACACCCGTTTCCTGAGAGCCGTCCACCCGATATCATCACCCGTTTCCTAAGAGCCGTCCACCCGATATCATCACCCTGACATTACACACCTTGATATTACATACCCTGATATCACCCACCTTGATATTACGCTGTGCGCTTTTGCTGCACAGGTCGTAGCTGGGGACTTGCCAGACACCGTATGCGAGCCACGAATGGCTGCAAGCATACAACCAGGGAAGGAAGCTCAAACAAAATGCCAAAGGGTGTGTCACTCACCGCTCAACCGTCGCCTTGAAGGATTCCCGCGTCGCAGCCGTGAAGGAGGAGCCGCCGTTGCCGCTCTACCGCCGTGCCACTACATAGTGCTCGATCGCTCTCTCACTCTCTCTCTCTCTCTCTCTCTCACACGCAGGAGAAGGAAACCAAAGAGATAAGGCAAGAGCACTCTTGTATTCACAACACATGAGAATGAGGATTTTAGGGTTACATTTGACTCTTATAGGTGACTTGGCCGTTCACACTTGGGCGCCCATACATGGCCGACCGATCCTAACCCTTATCCTACTGATATTCAAGGTGTGCCTCTCATCGGCGATCACCCAATCCCTTCATCCTTAACATATGGTGCCGACAAGCCCGGCCCATGACTCAGAATATTTAAATTAATGACGTAAAACATAATACGTCTCAATGTCCGTCATCATAGGTTAACATGCCCCCCTTCCTGATGTAGATTCTGTCCTTGGAAGCTATGGTATGGTAAGCTCGAGAGGGTTGTTGTGGTAGACTGTCTGCAAAACAGGGAAGTAGAGTGAAGGTATGTTGGAATTCAAAAGATATAAAGTGTATAAATTCAAGCATGTGAGACCACAATGGATGTTGCTATGAGAACTTAGTTTAAGGGTCACATGAGTGAGCTAGTGTAGCAAATTAATAGGAGTTTAAAATTATTGAAAGGAATTCAAGAGTTAGCAAGGTGTCAAAGGTTAATCAAGGTTTATAACTGGCCTAAGTCAAGGAAAATAACCAAGCTTAATAAATAAACAGATGACCACATTGTGTCTACTCTAAGAACAAGTTAATACCACGCGTCTAGGGACACAAGAAACATCAGAGTTACAAGAGCCTTTTGCCTTTATTTTTTTATTTTTTATTTTTAATGCACGTGACAATTTTTACACACAATGGCGACCTTCCTAAGGCAAAACTAAAATCGATCCTGGTACCATGTTTACCACAAGGCATTATCCAGGAATCTATTAGCTCACTTTAGGCAAGGCTACCCCCTATACCAACCAAGGCATCGGTCTAGAGTAGAATACTCCTCGCCTACCAAGTATCAATAAGGCGATAGGCCAACATTAAAGCACATCATAGACTTGTATTGCCATTTATTGTAGGCTTTTTTTTTATAAATCTATTTCTTTTGATCTTTGCTCCTGAACTATAATTTGTCTTGCATCCTTTCGACAAAGGGGTAATAGCTATGTCCTAGAGGTCAACACACACATGGCCAGGTGTCAAACATTAAGATGGTTTGACCCTAGACCTAAGACAATCGTATTCCAAGGTTAACTAAAGACATCATGCTGCCTAGGAATATTTTCAATAAAGTTAAGCTCATTAATGATTTACACTAGCATGCAAGCAACTTCAAAAACTAAGTAGTACATTGACAATTTCCATGTGGTCATGCATTATAGTTTATGCAATTGATTGAACAGTAAAAACAAAAGAGAGTGGGTATGGAAGAATTACACCTGTAATTGGAGATCTCCTTGATTTGACGAGACAGCTTGCAATTTGATATAGATATATTTTGATGAACGTTGCGGCAGTCTCAGGACTTGAAAGCGAACCCACCTCAAACTTTTCAACCTGTACAATCAACTAACAAGCACTATACCTCGAGAGGCACATCAGTGTGAAAATTTCAAGACTTGTTTAAGGAATCTAAACTAGAAAAAACTTGAAAACGCTAACCTACCTACCAGTCACCACACTACTACTGAGGATACGGTAAGAGGATGTTGTAGAGTCCTGGCTCTAGCCCTAAGGCTAAGCCTCTATCCACATCATCCAAACAAATAAAGTCAACCTCAGTAGTGCCATGAGTTTCATCCATCCATTCATCATTGTCAGATATTTCCTTTTCATTTTCCCATCCACATAAACTCATCAAAAATGTAACCATGCGAGGATAGTCATCTTGTGGAAAAGGAAAGCATTGGGCTATCGGGGATATTTCCTCTACGGAGTAGGGGTCAGTCATGGTCAATAGGCAAATTAGCCATTCTAATTCCTCAACATTTTCCTCTCTGGCTAGTACATCTATATGATCCCATTCAGTTTCAATTACAGGATAGCACATGTGGAATATCTGAGAAAGGTACAGATGATACCTCTCACCAAAGGTAGGAGTGGATGAAGTGTATGATGATCGGGCATCTGCCATATCTGCAAACACAGATATAGCATCAGTAGGTTTATGACAGGTCAATCTAGTTCTTGATTGTATACGGATATTTCTCTTGTTTTTGTGCTCTTGCTCTTTTTACTATTTTTTATTTTTCTTTTCTTTGTTTTTTTTTTAATGTATGAAGCTATATATATACATCCCCTTGAATTTGGCAATTACATGGTCAGGGGAGAAGGTTAAGGAGGAAGCATTAGAATGTCGAGCGTGAGTACATGCTCCCCCTTTCCTTGGGTAGATCATATTATTTGCAATGATGTTACAGCCTCTTGGAACCAATTTGTCCAGCGGGTCATAGGTTGTGATGTGGGCAGATAGCTTTTTATGACCCTTGTGGCCACATCCAATTACAGAGATGGTAGTGTACGCTCCCATTGACGAATGGAGGAAATGGTTTTCGATGATACTATTACAAGGGGAGACGTAGGCTCATCGGTTTTTTGATGGGTGTTGACAAGAGTAGGTGTAGAGCATGTAGAAACTTGTATATGAGTGTGTGCCTGGCATGAGGAGCTAGAAGCTTCATGTGGCTCCCCCCTTCCTGAGCTAGGTGGTAATGATCGATATCGTTTGGGAATCCAAACTAACTCTGGAAGTGGCGCGGAGCACTCTATTACCTTTTCCTTACCATGGTCTTGAATTGTCATTGGGGTGGTAACAATTGGTTTGTAAGGTTTTACAGGTGATGTAGAGGGATTCAGCTTATGTTTAGGGACCCAAATCTGGTCATTCCCCTCGTAGTACCCTTGGGCTACTAATAATTTTTTAGGGATCCATCGTGATGTTACATTGCCCTTTCTCGGGTGGGTAGCTGCTTTCCTTTTACGAGGCTTCTTGGTGGCTGAACGAGATTGAGCAGGGGAAGTAGCTGTTAATGAAGCTTTGGGGACCCATTTGTATGTACTCTTTGGCATAGTAAGCGAAGCTTTAGGGACCACCTTGCCTGTTTCCAGTCTTGGCATTGAAGCGTTAGAGGGGTGGCCAACAATCGAAGATGGTTTTGCCACTGGACTTTATGATTTTTCATTATCTAATATTTGAGTGGATGACTTAGGTGCGGGATTTTGAGCGGTCAGACCTAGTGTTGGTTCTTGCGTTGTGACTTGTCTGGTTGCCCAATCGATATTGCACTTGGTGGCCATCATCCATTTGTGCCCTAAGATTACAGTCCCTCCCATGGTACCAGCAGGCATAACCAAAAAGCTTTGAATTACGGTCCCCTTGTCATAGGCAACCGGAGTGTGCAGAATTCCTGAGACAGGGGTTTTCTTCTTGTTGATTCCTTGAACTTGGATAGCGCTCTTGGATAAAGGTGGTTTTCCAAGTTGACACCACACGCCATATGATAGCAAATTATGTTGAGCTCCTGTATCCAATAATGCATTATACAGCACCTCCCCGTAAGGACTCTGTAACTCAATTGGGTATCTTAGAGGTGGGTCAGCAGATTCCAGTGAATCCTCGTCTGCCTCCTCGAAAAATGCTTGTGTAATCCCCAAGTTGGCTTCTCGTTGTCGCCTAGCACGCTGTTGACGTTCTTTGGCTTCGACTCTCGCTTGTATCTTTTTAAGCTCAGCTTGTTCTTTAGCTGCCTTCTTTTGATGGATTGCATGTAACTCCTCCTGGCTCAGGGGGTCATAGTATCGTTTGAATTTACTCCCATTAAGGAATCCCAATGGTTTCAACTCCGTCGAGAATCTCCACTCTGATGGTACCTTGCGGGGTAATTTTACATACTCTATATGGTCCCTTACCACCAGCATATTTGAGCTTCTTCTTTTTGTTTCACACTCCATACATCAGGACTTTATTCCCAACCTTGATGTCCTTGTCCTTTAGGTGGCGATCAAACCATTTTTTCCTTCTATCCTTCTCCACAAGGGCATTGTAAACAGCCAATTGTCTTTCTTCATTTAGCCGCTCAAGGATATACAGACGCTCTGCTAAGGGATTACCATCCCAACCCTCTTGAGTAGCAACACGAAGACTAGGAATGACAAATTCCCACGGCATGACTGCTTCTTGGCCATATACCATTTTGAATGGTGTGCAATTAATAGCCACTTTGTACGCAGTACGATGGGCCCATAAAGCTGTCATAAGCTTTAGATCCCAATCCGTGCGGTGAGCTTCAACTGTCTTTGTCAAAACAGAGATTAAAGTCTTGTTGGTACTCTCGGCTTGGCCATTCGCTTGCGGATAGTAAGGAGTAGATTTATGATGGGATATCATGAAATCTGTTGTGAGCTCCTTAATCACTTCATTTATAAAATGCGTACCATTGTCGCTCACAAGTTCAAAAGGACAACCGAATCGTGTGATTATATTTTCAAAGAGGAACTTGGCTGTTGTCCTCACATCTGCCTTACGTGTCGCTTTCGCTTCAGCCCATTTGGTCATATAGTCAGTGGCCACAATAATATAGCGAGATTGTGTGTTTCAGGCCACTGGGCTAATTGGACCTACAAAGTCTAAACCCCACTTTTCAAATGGTTGGTTTACTTTGATTGGATGTAGGGGCATCTGATCTTTTCGTTGGGGTTTCTTGTATCGTTGGCATTCATCGCAACCCTTCACAAAGAGTGATGCATCTTGGAACATAGTGGGCCACCAATACCGTGATTGTAAGATCTTTCGCGCAGTTAGGTCTCCTGAGAAGTGACCACCGGCTACGCCCATATGTGCCTCTTGTAAAATGTATAGATACTCATCCTCTCGGGCACAACGCCTAAGAACGTCATCCTTTCCTCTTTTATAAAGAGTCCCGGCTATCAGGCAATAGGGTTCGCATTCTTTGATTAGCTTTCGAGCTAGATCTTTACGAAGCTCCTTGGGTGGAAAGCCATTAACCAAAAAGTTAACAATCTTCTCACTCCATTCAGGCATTGTCTCCACCATGAACAGGGAAGTGTCTGGTAAGTCATCATCAACCCCCGTAGGAGCCTCACCATTAGGTATGCAAGACAAATGATCAGCCATAACATGTTTTTTGCCAGGTCTCACAACAACAGTGAAATCAAACTCAAGAAGAATCAATAGCCATTGTGTGATTCTTCCTGTGGAGCATGGTTTGTTTACCAGATACAACAATGCTTGATGATCTACATAGAAAACAAACTTGGTGGCAAGGAGGTAATAACAAAATTTCCTTACTGCATATATCATTGCCAACCCTTCTCGCTCCGTAGTGGTGTAGTTCATCTCAGCATCGTTCAACTGGCGACTGGCAAAGCTAATGGGGTAGTCTAGCTTGTGTTCTCCAGGTTGAGTTAAAACACACCCAATAGCAAAGTTTGATGCATCAATATGCACATGGAAGAGTAAATCCCAGTTAGGCATTCTCAAGATTGGAGCACTCGCCAAGGCCTTCTTTAATAGCTCATAGGCACGGTCACATTCTTCGGTCCAAATAAACTCGATGAGAAGCTCATACAATGGTCGAGCTATCTCGGCGAAGAAGAGAATAAACCTTCGATAATAACCAACGTGGCCCATAAAGCGTTGGACTCCCTTGTAGTAGTTGGTGGGTGGGGGTAATTCCAGAATGACCTTGATTTTACTCTCGTCAGTGGAAATCCCATTTTTGGACACTATATGCCCTAAGATAACTCCGTGTTTAACCCAAAATTGGCATTTGAAAGGATTCAATGAGATGCGATATAATCTACACCTTTCAAATATTTTTCGTAAACACATCAAGTGCTCATCCCAAGAGGAATGAACACAAAGATCATCTAAGAAAGCTTCACAGAAGTCCCTTAGATATTCCTTAAAGGCCGTGTTTATCAATCGTTGGAATGTTGCAGGTGCATTGGTTAAGCCAAAAGCCATGACGCGGAAGGTAAACACTCCAAACTCCATGATAAATGCTGTTTTAGCTTGGTCCTCGACTGCAACTGTGATCTGATTGTAACCCGAGTACCCATCTAAAAAGCTATATGCCTCCTTGCCTGCCACTCTTTCAAGCACATGTTTAGAATATGGCAAGGGGTAATGATCCCTTCTGGTGGCTGCATTAACCTTTTTGAGATCAATGCACACTCTGAGTTTCCCATTCTTCTTTGGTACGATGACTATCGGAGAAACCCATTCTGAGTGCTCAATAGGGTATATGAATCCACATTTTACAAGCTTTTCAATTTCCTCTTGTACAATCTTTGCGTACTTAGGATTCATTGGGTAGGGACGTTGCTGGACTGGTTTAGCAGTGCTAATCATTGGAATCGTGTGTTGCACCACCGAGGGTGGAACACCCTTCATATCATGATATGTCGAAGCAAATATGTCCTTGAATTCTTTAAGAAGCTTCGTAAGTGCAGCTTCTTCCGCCTTGGTGAGGTCTTGAGCAATAAAAACTGGTTTAGACTCCTCACCCGGATCTGCTAAGTCTATCTCCTTGACTACCGCAGGGCCATCGTAGACACCGCTACTCCCATTGGTAGGCATTCGTTGGGCTTTTGTGTAGACTACTTTACGTTTTCCTGTGGTGAATGATTTGAAATGCTCGGGTGCGGGGTGTAAGTCTACTGGTTCTTGTTGTGCCCGATTTTTTTCTTTTAATTCCGCCTCCTTTTGTTGTTGAGCCAACTCTTGGTTTTGCCGCCTTCTTGCAGTACGACTTAGTTTTGGCTTCTCTTCGATTTCTAATTGGGCGATGTCATGAGGTTGCGGAATACACCACATGACACTTTGGAGGTATTATCCCCAATTATCTGCTATCTTTCGATGAGCGTCAATGGCTCCTACATAACTAAGCCATTCTGCAGCACTGGATCTCTCCTTATTTATTGCAGTTCGTACATTAGCTCGATAGCGTTGGCGCTTATGTCTCGTTTTCTTCTTACCAAGTTTTTGATTTTTGTTTCTATCAGATTCGGACTCACTTGGTCGATCTTCCCTTTCGGATGAACTGCAGGAGGCCACTGTCCTAGGCCTTGAGCACCTTGCTTCCACATTTGGGTGAATATTTGATTCATTTTTTCCATCAGGCTCAGGGTCAGTTTCTTCTTAAGAATCATACTCAGAGTTGCATTGGTCAGAGTCTTCGCTACTTTCAGTGTCGATGGAGTTTGCCACGTTCTCGCCATCAGGAGTCAAGTGCATAACACGTATCATGTTTATTGGCACTAACGATGGCATATCTTGCCCCTCAGGTGTTACCCAACTTGTGCCTCTATTTCCCCATGTGTCTATGGTTGCCACTAGGTGTACCCAATCCACGTTATCCGACTCAGTCATACCCGGTAGGACATCCATATAAGGAGAATCTTTCCCATCATCACTCTTTTTTGCATGTATAGCAATACCTTAATGGGGCGGAATGGACAGTGGTATCCGATCGATTATCGATGATAACCTTGCTTCCTAAAGGATGTGCACGACCATTGTCAAGATCAACTCGAATGACAGAGTCCTAGAATTGTAAGCAGACATGGTTTTTCGACCAGTCATGCACCATTTGTGCTTCCCTCATGAAAGGACGTCCTAAGATCATTTGATATGACATAGGATGCTTGGAGAAATCCATTACAATGAAGGTATGTCTTACCTTGTACCCCAGAACCTTGATCTTAAGGTCCCTTAACATTCCAATAGGTTTAGCTATGGTTCCGTTTGCCATCTTAACCACTATGTTTGTGACTTTGAGGTGAGGTCTTCCCATGGATTCCCAATAGTTTTTAGTCACAATGCTCACTCTAGCACCACCATCAAGGATTCCCTTTAGAGTTAATCCCTTGGTAGTAATGGGGAGGGTGGCATTAGATTCGTCCCCTTCAAAGTACTGACCCAACTTGTTCACAGGTATTTCAACGACCGAATCTTTATCTAGGTTGGGTTGTAGATCCCAATGTTCCCCTTCATCTTGAAGCGTGTCGGGTCTATCCATATTTGCAAATTGTGGTAGCCCCGCCTTTAGTTCTCCATTGAGAAATGCCCGAAGAGCTAAGAATAGCTCAGGATCTCCGTATAATTTGGATATGATCGTGGTTCTGATCCCAGAGGACATGAAATCCATTAGCTTAGACACATTCAATGGTACTTTTCGAGATATCGCCCCTTGACTAGGGACTGGTGAAGATGGAATCACTTCCTCTTCGATGGGCTCAGGCATTCCCTCACTAAACATTCTTTCCAGCAAGAAGGGTGTTTGCCCACTTCCGGATGTCCTATCCTCACTTTCTTCCCGAATGATACTAGGTATAGCTAACGGTTTATGGTTCCTGTGAGGCTGAACTTGCGTAGGAAACACTGTGTCTAGAATTTTGATTTTTCTCAGGTTTGGCTCCAGTTCTCTTTGTGTTTCTTCCACCAAACCCCTTAAGTGTTGCACTTGTTCAATCTCCTCAACTGGGTTTGGGTAAGTTCCAATCTTTTTCTTAAGGGTTTTTGGTCCACGTGGCTTGTCTTGGGGAGTCTCAGTCAGTTTGGGTGGTCGAGAGGGCATTAACTGACTGGTTGTGGGGCCGAGGAAGTTTCCTTCTATTTTCCCTTATTTTTGTACTTGCTTCTCCTTCATTGAGCTCCCGAGTGGGTTCCTCCCTTAAGGTAGTGGCTTTGGTCCCCATGGTTTCTATTGAATCGGAATCATCTTCAGGATCATTCATATACACGGGGTCATCTCCTGTCCCTATGTTAGTCTTTGAACTAGGCTTGGAGCTCGTGGCATTAAGCGATCTCTTCCGCCGTGTTTTCTTTTTCTTTGCCTGAGTGATTGATGCAGTATCCCTCTCTTCAAGAATGTAGTTTTGATTTTGAAGCATTGACCGTGTAACTACATTCACGGGTACAACGGGTGTGGTTCTTCGTGCTTGGTTGGTGACCTCAACCAAATTCAATGGCGTAATCTTGGGTGCATTAGGATTATGTGGACATTGAGCGATCAAATGATCTATGCCACAACGATTACATGTAAGAACCGGCATTCCCGATGTGCTCCCTTGATTTGGTTGCATCTGAGTAGCGATCTTTTGTAACCTATTAGGACACTCCGCTACACGATGCGGTCCACCACACTCGTAACATTGAAGTGGTGGTCTCCTCGCCATGGTATTAAGGTTTTTCCCTCTTATGGCAAGAGCAGCCGCTTGATATACAGGCTTGACTTGCCCGAAATGATCCTCCATGTAGCACTGGGGAATCATTTCAAACGTATCAATCCCGTATGGAGCAGTAGGGTCTATCTCCTCTTCATAATCCCCACATGCACTATGTGACTCACAACCCATCTGGTTTATTGGGGTAATCCTTGGTGGATGTGGAGGTTGTGGTCCTAGCACTGGCGGTGGTAACGACACAGACTGGACTACATTCAGATTCCTTGGAACTATGTGCTGTGACGGTTGCTCGATAGGTTGTGCAGGCATTAGTGAGGGTACTTGAGGTGTGTTTGACCAAGCTAGTGGTGCCTGGTTTGCCAACATTCGCTTAAGTACTAGGCAATCTTTAGATTGATGGCCATACTTACCACATGCATTGCAATTCCCATTGAATTTGACTCTGAATGTGGGACATTCACTCGTGCTATGTGGTCCTAAGCACACCGAACACCATTGTTGCTCTCTTCTTGGGTACATATGGCTATTCTGAGGAGCTCGATTACCCCTAAAGTATTCTTGGAGAGCCTTAGTAAGGTCGGTCACAGACATTTCAGATATCTTGGGCTCCTTGGCAATAGGTTTTACCGCCATTGGCTCGTGCCCAGATACTTGCAAACTAACGGATTTTGTTTCTGAAGACACCTTTTTACTTGCAATCATCAAGTTGTCTTCTAATTGGATTACATTGGCAGTTGACTGCTTCCCACGTTGTAAGACCTCTAATGACTAGGCCATTGTAAATGTCCTCGTGGCGCAATCCTCGGATGAATCTATCGAGGAGTTGGTTGTTATTGAAGCGTTCATCGGGAGTGTAGCGAGAATTTAGATGCTTCAATCGACTTATAAAGTCTCTCACTGACTCCCCTTCCTCGCGTTCAGCTTTTTGGAGTTGAGATGCTACTCCCCAAAGCACACCCTCACGTATGTATTCTTTCAAGAACAATCTCTTGAGAGTGGGGTAGTGAGTGCGCTCTTCAACCCTTAAGGTTCGATACCAATCTCCGGCCTTCCCACTCAAGGTTAAGCCTAGGGCTTTACACTTATGCAACTCATTGTGCTCTTCCAAGGAATCACACACGTGTTCAAAGACTTCAATGTGCTTCCTAACGTCCTCGTTACCACTGAAGTTTTGAGTGAGCTTAGCCACTTGTACTGCCTTGCTTCTAGGTTCTCTCTCAGGCATGCCCCGCATGTTTTCCACAATGGATCGTCCGATTGTCTGAGCAAACGCTGCGAGATCACCTAAGTGAGCAGGCATAGTTGGTGGAGGCACTTCTGGGATAGCCTGGCTGATAGGAGTTGGCGTTGGTCTGAGTATGTTGGCAAATGACGTAGGATATGATATGTGGCTAGGCCTAGCTCCTCTTGGATAAGGGTGGTGATAAGGTGGTCGTGGAGCATACGCCATTGGCATACTAAGAGGCGTAGGAGCTACATGAGCATGAGTAGCGATAGGTACATATGGTTGATAGGCACTAGCACGCACTGTTGTAGGTACTGTTCCACTAGGTAGCGGTGTCGTACTAACTACAGTGGTAACAGGTGCACTTTCAACTATGCTCATCATTGGGGTAGGCATTGCGGATTCCCTAATGGAAAGTTGAGCCAAGGTTGGAAAGCTAAAGTTACTACTCGTGGGCTCAACTTGCATTGAGACTCCAGGCGAAACAACATACGAAGGGTCTATGGGACTCACCGAGGGAGTCTCCAATTGTGATAGGGTTGGTTGTTTGGCCTTGCCCGTATCCAAAAACCTCATAGGGCCAGTGGAAACTAGGTCCACTCCCCTATTTTGCCTCTCAATTTGGATAATTCTATGAATAACCTCACATATCATTTGCTGTTGCTCTTCTAGATTAGTGGCGCTAGATGTAGATCGTAGGACTTCTAACCAACCTACATGGTATGTGTAACCCGTGTATAGGTCTGTTAGAGTCTCTGTGTGTAGATCATATTCCCAATTTTCATTGAGAAATATCCCATCTAGACTTGGTGTGCCAAACGGTTCTCTTGAAGTGGATGCAATGTCACTTCTTATGGATTGGCTTCGAGGGACCTCTACTTTAGGAAGAGCATCGGAATGTGGTAGCTCAGTAGGGCCCTCATTAAACAAAGTGGGTAGAATATCCACATGGACACTCTTTGGGAGGGTAGGGTCTACAGGAGATGTGAATGGCGAATCCACTACCCCACCTTCTTCATTTACTTCGCTTGTCGCATGTTCAGAGCGCGTAGCTCTACTAAAGGTCTCTATTAGATGACTAAACATGCTAGATCCGTGTTGTGGGGCCCACACTGGCATGTTTTGGCTTGTCTCCTCAGGGTTCTTGGTAGGGTGCCCTTCCATGGCTTCTGAGTCAGAGGATGAGTCACTATCCATTATTCGTGGATCTTGGGTTGCACTCCCTTGGGTTCCAGCCGAGAAGGCCAAGATGCCAACGTGGAGGGATGGTGTGAGCCTGCGTAGACTGAAACGCTTTCTAGTGGTTCAGGCTCTAGCACCCGACCAGAACGTAGATGCATGTGACGTGGGTACCCTATGTGCATTGGTAACTACCCTTGAAACTCACACAAGTGGTTTCTTAGGTGATTTGCACCCCGTTTTTACTTGTTTTTAGATTGTTTTTAACTCGTTTTTGACCCCCTTACTTACGGTCAAACTTGGACTAGGGCGTGTGATAGCTCGAAACGAGCGTATCGTTCAAAGGGTCCTAGTGTGCTTTACAGCACCGTGTTCGCCTATCCAGAGCTCCTGTGGTCCTCAAAACAATCCGCCGTTTCCCTATGGGGGGAAGGGGCAAAAGCCTATTTGCTTGTGGAGGAAAGGGTGAGGGCTTTATCCCACATGCTCACTTTACTCCTTGGGGAGTGGGCTACATATAGGGCACAACTTCCCATAAGCATTCACTTGAAAGAAAGCTATGGAGGCTCACTCTCCTATATATATATATCAAAAGACCGAGACCGAGGCCGGGGTAGGTTCGTGGGTCAATTGGGGTTCTTTCTTTTCAAAAAAAATTTCTCCAATTAAAAAACCTTTTCTCTCCACCCGTTTGGTTCTTTCTTTAAAAATAAAATTTAATTTTTTTATTTTTTTATTTTTTTTATTTTTTTTAATTTTTATTTTCTATTTTTTTTAGATAAGTTTTCTAGGGTTTCTTTAGGGTTCAGCCTTGGCCGTGGCGCAGTTCGCACACAGCACAGATCTGGGGATTCAGAAATCCTCCCTCACACGCAGATAACCAGATAACAGAACGCACACCCACACGCGGAGCGGAAAAATAACAAAAGAAACAGAAATGCAGAAGACAAATTGCAGAAACAGATTGCAAAACACAGAAACACCTCAACAACAAACACACAGTCGCTTTCCTACAGTACAGATTAAACTTCACGCAGCAGCCGAGCTGCAAACTGGAGCTTGGTGCAGGGCAACTCCCCGGCAGCGGCGCCAAAAATGTGCGCTTTTGCTGCACAGGTCGTAGCTGCGGACACCGTATGCGAGCCACGAATGGCTGCAAGCATACAACCAGGGAAGGAAGCTCAAACAGAATGCCAAAGGGTGTGTCACTCACCGCTCACGCCGCCTTGAAGGATTCCCGCGTCGCAGCCGTGAAGGAGGAGCCGCCGTCGCCGCTCTACCGCCTCTCCGCCGCCGTGTCGCTACACAGTGCTCGATCGCTCTCTCACTCTCTCTCTCTCTCTCTCTCACACACGCAGGAGAAGGAAACCAAAGAGATAAGGCAAGAGCACTCTTGTATTCACAACACATGAGAATGAGGATTTTAGGATTAATAGGTGACTTGGCTGTTCACACTTGGGCACCCATACATGGCCGGCCGATCCTAACCCTTATCCTACTGATATTCAAGGTGCGCCTCTCATCGGCGATCACCCAATCCCTTCATCCTTAACATATGGTGCCGACAAGCCCGGCCCATGACTCAGAATATTTAAATTAATGACGTAAAACATAATACGTCTCAATGTCCGTCATAGGTTAACATACGCACCTTGAGAAATCATTTTTCCAAATTGCACGCACACTTTTTGCCCATTCTTCCTGTCAGGACTATGGTCCTACGGAAGTCGAACCCTAGCATAAGTTAATAGCTTTCGGAGTCTCGAGAGTATTATTAGTGCTAGTGGGGTTCAGGGGTTAATGGGCGTTAGGGTTTGGTCGATGTGTGTACACATCTAAGTTAGCACGGCTCTTAAGTAAGATGGGCGGCCGGGCTAGGAGGTGTGGACACAGGCCAGGGTTTTGGTATAAAACCCAACGAGAAACCCTAACTCGTCATTATGTGGTTGGGAGGTGATTCGACTTCCACCCTCTCTTCTTCTCCACGCCTCCGCTACGGCTGCTTAAACTTGAGTTACCAGCACATTCCAAGGTTCATCCCATCTTTCACATAAGCCGTTTGAGGAAACGCCTTATGGGTCATGAAAGCCCAGTGGATGATTCTTTCTTGGTAGAATATGTGGAACCCCCAATACTGCCTCATGAACCAGAAAGAGTATTGGATTATCACATGTTACGTACTCGCCACCAAGTTCGGAAACAAGCTCTTATCAAGTGGAAGGACCGTCCAAAGGAAGGCTCCACTTGGGAAAACATTAGTGTAATGAGGAAACGTTTCCCCACTTTTGTTTTCGAGGACGAAAACTCTTTTCGAAGGGGGGAGTAATGTCAGGACTATGGTCCTACGGAAGTCGAACCCTAGCATAAGTTAATAGCTTTCGGAGTCTCGAGAGTATTATTAGTGCTAGCGGGGTTCAGGGGTTAATGGGCGTTAGGGTTTGGTCGATGTGTGTACACATCTAAGTTAGCACGGCTCTTAAGTAAGATGGGCGGCCGGGCTAGGAGGTGTGGACACAGGCCAGGGTTTTGGTATAAAACCCAACGAGAAACCCTAACTCGTCATTATGTGGTTGGGAGGTGATTCGACTTCCACCCTCTCTTCTTCTCCACGCCTAGGCTATGGCGGCTTGAGGAAGACGCAGCCGTAGCGGAGGCGTTACACTTCCCTTGATATTCTGAATATTTTGTTTGTTTTGACTACCTTTAAATACTTGATCTCATAGATATCATGCCGCACTTGCATTTCAACCTTTCCACTTGGTCCTTGAAAAGTTACTCCTCACTTGCATTTGTGAATTGAAAGTTTTCTTTCTTGTTCTAAAGGTATGCAAGTACACATTGTATGGCTTTTAGTCTCGTTGCAAGCAATAACAAAACTTCATTAGGCTTTCGGTTAAAGATTATTGTCAAACATGTTTCAATATAAAGCGATACTGTTGTTTCACTTATATAAGCTCATGTCTATCACATTATCATGCATTGTTGAGATATAGTCAACATAATATATAGTGTATTGTGTCTCAGGAGAAGAGTTAGTTAATGGTTTGTTCTTGTACATGCAAGTTAATGATTTGTTCATGTAAGAATATGGCACAATAGAACAAGACACGACAACAGAGTACACTAGACAATGCAATAGAAGGAATGGAGAGAATTTTGAAATTTTGATTATACTAAACAAGAGATAAGTGTAATATGATGGTGCTATCCACCCGTGAGCTCTAGTGTAGAGCTTAGATGGCAATCTAGATAGACTTTGGATGGAGGGCGTACTGAGAGTATAGGGAATATATGCTCACAAGCATTAAATGCCTTAGCTTGTGCCAACTATGTCCATTTATAGTGCTACAGGTAGTGTGGTGGGCGCGTCTAAGACGTGGGTGACTACGCTGCATTAACGCAGCTCACCGCTTGCGTATTCATAACGCGTCCCAACCGACTAATGATGAAGTTAGTATCCAAGGGAATATTTTAAGGAATATTCCAAGGGATATTCCTTGGACCCTAACTAATGCTTGTACCCCTCATCATCTCCTAACCATCAATGGTCACAACTACGACCCTTTCCAGCATCTAAGTTGGGATTACCATTAAAGAATTGTGCACCAATGGCTTCTCCTCGTAATGCGGGCCGTACAAATGTGCACCATACATCAATGTGAGATACATGCTGAGAGGCGAGCATTGAATGTATACTAATAGTGCTACTTGTCTATATGATAATACATGCAAGATAACGATCATCCTTGCCAGGTGGCATTCGTTAATTCGACTGATTATATCACCTTGATCATTACATCAATGACATGTTACCATGTGATAGTCTTTGGCCTATGCTCATTTGTTGAGAAACGTAGTGATATTACCCACTGCACCTTGAGACATCATTTTGCTTGATTTCACGTGCACTTTTTGCCCCCTTTTTTGCCTATTCTTCCCTTGGTATCTTGAATATTCTAACTGTTTTGACCATCTTTGAATACTTGATCGCACAAATATCATGTTGCACTCGTGTTTTGACCTTTCCTCTCTAGCTCCTTGAAATGTGACTTTGCACTTGTGTTTATGAATTGAAAATTTGCTTTCGCGCTCTCTCTAAAGGATGCAATTACACATCTTATGGCTTTTAGTCTCTTTACTGCAAGTGATATCAAAACTTCTTTAAGCTTTTAATTTAAGGCTATTGTCATGTATGTTTCAATACAAAGCAATACCGTTGTTTCACTTATATATAGGCTCTTGTCTATCGTGTTGTTATGCATCACTAAGATATAGTCAAAGCAAATGAAATCAATATATATATTCTCCTGATCATCAATGCAAACTGATACTAATATTTTATTTATTCAGATTCGTCTATATCGTGTTGTTATGCATCCTTGTAAGGCTCACTTTTCGGTCAACTCGTTCTTAAATATAGATTCATGTTTTCATCTCATCAATGTAATACGAAGCAATACTATTGTTTCATTTATATGGGTTGGTTTATATCACATTGTTATGCATCCCTGTAAGGCTCCCTTCTCAGTCAACTTGTTCTTAAATATAGATACATGTTTTCTCCTCATCATCAATGCAATGTAAAGTGATACTATTATTTCATTTATATAGTTTTTCCCATATCATGTTGTTATGCATCCTTAGTGAGGCTCCCTTCTCGGTCAACGTATTCTTAAATATAGATACATGTTTTTGCCTCATCAACAATATTGTTGTTTTATTTATATAGGTTCATCCATATCACATTGTTATACACCCCTGCAAGGCTTCCTTCTTGGTCAATGAGTAACCTTCTCTAGTATCTGAATGAATCTCACAATAATAAGGTAAACCACAAAATTGCTTCAAAAGTAAGAAATTTAAAAGTTCAGTTGGCATGAAAAACCAGTAAGTCAGTTTGGTTTTTTCACGCCAAAGAAACGTACTTTATTTGCTCCATTACATCTTCCTAATCACAATTATGCATTTCTCATCCACTTCAATGACCAAAACTCGAACGTGAATATCTCAAGATATTCACGCCGGTCTAGTTTTTCATGCTAAGAGGAAGTCTTTGGACACATAAGATTCACATGTCCACCTTTTTTTGCACAATTGCACCAATCTAACATCATTTTGCATCAAAATAGTAACTTTTATTTGATGTGATTTTTTTTAAATCATGCGTGAATATGCCACCTTAGTTATTCATGCCATACTAATCATAAGCATTACATGATCACTTAACCTCCATCCACCATCTAAATGACATGTAATGCATACTAATCATATGCATTACATGATCACCGAACCTCCATCCACCATTTGAATGATATGTCATAATAACATACATGAAAAGGGTCCAAACTATGCAAATTTTTAGACGTGAATATCTCAAGTTTTCATGACTAAAAATCAATTTAAGGGTCCAAACTATGCAAAGGGTCTGATATGTCAGTCATAATAACATACATGAAAAGGGTCCAAACTATGCAAATTTTTAGACGTGAATATCTCAAGTTTTCATGACTAAAAATCAATTTAATTTTTCACGCTGACTTATGCACCCTACTCTCTCTCTCTCTCTCTCTCTCTCTCTCTCTCTCTCTCTCTCTCTCTCCACAAGATAAGAGCAAGTAGACAAGCAAGACTCAAGGGGGATTGTGTCTTTTCAATATGAGAAAGTTGCTTAGATACAACTAGCTCTTATTCACACTTGGGAACCCAAACTTTATCCTAATCTATTAAGCTTGGTCATTTTCCAACTTCCTCATAATATATATATCATTTATAGTGTCATTTACATAACACTTATTTGGCTACTCTATTGTGTAATGAGAAGTGCTTCTTTAAGCCTAAAATGGGGTTAAAATCTCCCATACATGATGATGCATATTCTTTCCTTAGAACATGTTAAGGCCTAAAGGGTCTTATAAGAAAAAGTACAATGGAAAGATAGATAGAAAAACAAAGTGCAATAAACAATGCAATAAATAGAGAATTTAAAAATTATGAGACAAGTACAATTTGATGCTGTTGTCCACTCGTGCGCTCTCAAGTAGCCCTTAGATGACAATCTAGATAGGCTGTGGATGGAGGAAGTACTAAGTGTGGAGGGTATGGATACTCACAAGAATTGGATACTTTATCTTGTGATAATATATAGTGCTACAAGTGGTGTGGTAGACATGTATACAACGCGGACAATTACACAGTATAGACGCGATCATTACCAACATATCCATGTTTTTTCTTCTCCACACTATGTAGCTCTTGTTTTAGCAAAGTTTCCTTGACTTTGTGTTAGTCTAGAACATTTGCACCAAGTTCTACCATGTAACTGTTGGAGTGTTGGCACCCTATATGTGTCTTATCATTGTGTCTCTACGACACAGATTGAAAGACAATAACATGACTTTCCTTGCACCCTCGTTGTCTAGTCCTCCTTGAATGCCTTTACATCTTGAGTGACATTCTCTTCAAAAGCAACTCTGGAGGCTCCTCATTGTCTCCTTCAACATATTCCCAAAATCCTTTACCCATTAGGAAATTGGTCATTCTAAACTTCCAAGCATGGAAGTTGTTCTTTTTCTGCTTCTCACTGATAAACGCGGCTAAGGAATATTCCTAGAATAATATTCATATGTCAGGTCGAGGGCTCGTGCCCCCCGAACCCTCGACTAGGGGGGCCATTAGCCCCTTGGAACCCCCAAGCTGAGGCATTGCCCTAGGCCCCAGCTAATGCTCGCACCATCTCCTAACTATCAATGATCGGCATCTAAGCTAGGGTTCCCACCAAAGACATGTGCACCAACGGCTTCTCTTCATAATGGGGGCCTTTACAAATGTGCACCAAACATAGATGTGAGATACATACTGAGTGGCGGGCATTGAGTATACTAACAGCCCTATCACCAAAGCTTAAATCTATAATTGTTTCTACATGATTAGAGCTTGCACAAAGTGCATCTGAAATAAGGGTGAGGTGTTTATCACATCTTCAAAAGTAACATACATGTAGCCCTCGTAGATATTGTAGTAGACAATGATAATAATAAAAAATGATCTACTCCTTTGGACCCCTATTCATATCAAAATACAACACTTCTTTATCAATATTTTCCACTGTTTCCTTTTTAGAGCTTGAGGAAGCAATATAAAGAGTGACCACAACTGGATCAAGAATCCTCCTCCACACATCCAAAAGAGAATTCCCCCCTTTCTTTTGACTTTCTATGCAATCAAACGTTGCTAGCTCAAATGTTGGAAAGTTGAACTAGGCATAGGAGTCTTTCCTTTTTTCTCTTGCAATGCTAATGGGGTGAGCTGCCTTTTGATTGGCATGTATAAGGGGTCCACACATTACATCAGTATTGCCATGTATATGCTGCTATATTCTAGAATTGTGAGAAAACCTTCCACCATTCTAGTTGTATGCCAAAATCTTCAATCTTGGGGCATTTGTTTCATCTGTCTCTATCTTTAAATACTCACCTCTTGTTTCAACGGGGTGCTCCATCTTCCACCTTTGGTAACTGTATGCAGTCATGTAGGTTACAAGGTTAATCCCTAGCAAATCTATGAGCTTTATAGATAGACTACCATATTTTCCTAGAGAGTGTCCTCCCCTACCCATTGTCATCTAACTTTTCCATTCTAACATGTGTGCTCTCATTAGATATGACACATATGGCAAGCTACGACAAGGAGGAGCAGTACTATGTATGCTTTTAGAAAGAGCCATGTTGTTGGATTAAAAGGTGTGACCTACATGAGCACCTTGAAAAGGTGTGACCTACATGTTCTCTCTCTCTCTCTCTCTCTCTCTCTCTCTCTCTCTCTCTCTCTCTCTCTCTCTCTCTCTCTCCGAAACTATTTGTAAAAGGATATCATGTGATGACTTTAACATTGGTCTTATAGGGGTTTTTAGAAAACTTTTGTAAATAATTTATATTGTTTTAACTATAAGATTTTAATGAAATCTCTTCTGCTGAAGTACTCTCAACACAAGACATTAGTTGAAATATAATCAAGTACATACTGTTGGACCATGGTTTCTATTTAGGAAGCTGTTTGGCTCAAAAAAAAATTGATTTTTAGCTTTACTTTAAAAACATCTTAAATAAATACATTTTGAGAAAACATCTTATATATATATATATCTCTTTTTTGAAAACCTCTTAAATCATGTACGTTTTTTAAAACAACTTAAATATGTACACTTTTTAAAAGGAAAGCTACTTATAAATACAAGAATAGTTTTTTTTTTGTATGCATATATAAATCAATGGCATACATTTCATCAATTGACGACATAAGATTTTACATTATCCTCCTCAAAGTAGGTCTTAATTGTAACATTTTAAGCTATTTTTAGAATTTACAAATTTTGCTTAGGTACATGTGTTTTTCCTTAAACTGTATATATTAACCATGCTATCCAGATGCCTTCAAGTAAGGATCAACTATGCTATGAAAATTTTACACGCCTTTATATGGCAAAAGAAATAAAAACAACATCGGCATCTTGTAAGGAAGAGCCATGGAAGCAGCACATTACCGTGAGTAGGGAATGGCAAGCAAAGGCTTGGCACGGCTGACCACTATCCCAAATCTCTCAGATAAGTCCACCTTGAGGCCAAGAGGAGATTTCCAATCAAAGGCATGAACAAGATTGGACAGTGTGGATTCAACGAGCGGGAGAGCGAGAGGCAATCCAGGGCAGCTTCGCCTGCCAGAGCCAAAGGGTAACAGCTCGAAGTCCTGGCCACGCACATCCATATGGATGCCCTTCTCTGTTAAGAACCTCTCTGGCATGAACTTCTGTGGGTGCTCCCACGTCTTGGGGTCACGCCCAATGGCCCATGCATTCACAAACAGCCTGGTTCCTTTGGGTAGTGTGTAGCCGCCCATCTCGCAGGCCTCCATGGACATGTGCGGCACTAGAAGTGGCAAGACTGGATGCAGGCGTAGTGTCTCTTTCACCACCGCTTTCATGTACACCAAGTTGGCCAAATCAGCTTCTTCTACCATCCTCCCCTCTTGCGGTTGGACCACCTTATCTAGCTCCTCTTGAAGCTTGTGCATTGCATGAGGGCTTCCCAGTAGCTCCGCCATCGCCCAATCTATCGTGGTGGTAGTCGTGTCGATTGCACCCACAATCAGCTCCTAAAACAGTACAACACACACACACACACACAAAATGCAACAATCTATCATGGTGGTAGTCGGAAGATTTGGGGCATCGGAAGTACAATTGTTGCTTTTATGATGGTGTTAAGCGGAAGGGGAAGAGGGGAGGGGGAGAAGGCAAAAGCAAGGAAAAGGGAGGGATGGAATAAGACGACTGTTAGATAAGGCATGCCTTTTGCTTAGACGTCAAACAATTAGATGGAGAGACATGATGACATGGGAAAAGACTAGTTTTTTATCCCAACACAACTAACTAACTAAATTTTGCGCTAATATATTATATTAACAGTAGTGCATTAGTAGCTCACCATCATGACCGTTTTCGCCTTTCCCTTGTCGAGGTTATCGAGGAGCACGTCTAGGATGACCGCGGCTGCTGCGCCGTCTTCGGATCTCCGTCGCCTCATACCGTCCTCGCGTTGACGAAGCAGGCCCTCGAGCAGGATGTCGAAGTCGCCACGCAGCTTGTCGAGCGATCGCTTGATTTGGCGATCTAGGAAACCCAGGTAAGGTATGAAGTCACCTATCATGGGGACTTCGAAGAGCTCGGGCAATCTCGTTACCATCTCCTTCATGTTGATGCCCAGGGCTATGTCGGTGACCTCGGAGAGGGTTTTGCCCAGAATCATGCGGCACGTGATGGTCTCCGTGAGGGTGGCTATGGTGTGGGTGAGGTCGATGGGGGCACTAGGATGGCTTGCTTGATGGCGTTTAACCTTCTGGATTAGCAGGCTAATCTCTTGCTGGCGGAGGGGCTGAAATTCATGGACTCTTCGGGCGGTGAAGAGCTGGAGGCTGCAGAGCTTTCGGGCGTGTCTCCACTCGGGACCGTAGGGGGCCATCGTAATGCCGCCGTTCTGGCCGAACTCCATGCGGCGGGAGGCTTCGGAATGTGGGCGGCTGGCGAAGATCTTGTCGTTGGAGGTTAGGCACTCTTTGGCCAGAGACGCGTTTGAAACCACGACGGCATGGGTGGATCCCAGGCGAAGGTAGAAGATGGGGCCATACCTCTCGCTAAGCTTTGCAAGAGTTCTGTGAGGCAGGTGGCCGATCAGATGCAGCAGATTCCCCACCACCGGCAAAGCCAAGGGCCCTGGCGGAAGCTGTAGCCTCCGCCGCCTTCTCACACAATTACGGCTGTATGCTAAACACAGCACCACCAGCGCTGCCACTGCAATTGCGCCTCCGCCTGCTGGTTGCAGCAACTCCATGCTTGGTCGCACTCTGCCTGAAGGCTGCTTCTGCAACGCGTATAATGCTTCCTTATTACTAAGGTCAACGAGGGGCTTAATTTATTAATACAAAGTGTCACTTACTTAAAAATGCTCAAGATTCTTCCACGTCAACTAAGAGAATATACTAATAAATTTCACTTGGATTCTTTTGCATTGAAAAGCATCCAAAGACAATGAAAGAACAAGATACCAAAAGCTTGTGATCTTGTTTTTGTGTGCATGGTAGGATAAAATGAGGAGTTTTTATCCTACCATCATGCAAAATGGAAGAACGAGATACCAAAAGCTTGTGATCTTGTTTTCTTGCATGGTAGGATAAAAAGATGCCGATGGATACCACCATGTCTTCTTGGCCATAAAAGAATAATAGTCCATCAATTCTAAAGGAACAATTCCATGATTAGATCCAAATGGGGCTAGCAAACAAATGCGAATGTAATGTTCTCACTACAAGCATCTAGAATCAATTATCTGTATCATGTACTCGTATCCTCAAACTTGTTGTCAAACCTCGTGCTTAAGTGGCAGCAATTTTACAACTAAGGGGTTTCCTTATGTAGTATGTTTTATCCCTAGTATATATTTCTTCAAAAGCTCTACAATGTGATTTACCCAATCAAAACTTTAAGACGTGTTATAAATCAACCTCAAGTATATTTAGATTAAAATTTATGTGTTAAAGTTATATTGTATTGGCATGTAATTGAAAAAGGCAGGTCTTAGTAGCATCTAACACAAGAAAATCCAGCACTATGGTTAACACAAGAAAATATTTTCTGAGTAGTATCTAATATTTTCTGAGTAGTATCTAATATTTACTTACAAAATAACACAAGAAAATCTAGCACTATGGTTAGCACATTACTTATTAACGGGAACCATTCGGCATCTTATTAAGGGAAACATTTACTTATTAAGGGGAAACATTCGGCAACTTCAAAAGTTTTCCTTTAACAAAAACTCTTTACTCAAGAGAGTAAAGAGTAACTAAGACCATATTAGGGAATTTGGCAAAATACCAATTCCCATTTTACAAGACCAAAACATGGGGGGCATGGTAAACCCTTTTAAGATTTTGTCAAACCCCTTTCATAAGACATACCGTTAAGAAAGCTCTTGAAGAGTAGGTTCTAAATCCACACTCTCCGACAACTTTAGAATTGGTATGCTTAAGATACACCAAAAAGTGGATTGAAAAGCAAATTCCCAAAGTAATAGGATTTTCCCAAGCTCCCTAATATGGTCTTAGTTGCTTAAAATGACCATATTGATGCTTTTTTATAAAATAAGAACAACATTAACATTAACAAAAATAGATAAATGTAATATTTTATAGTTTTAATTAAAAAATGATGTTAACTCATAGTCAATACTTTGATTGAGTCAATAGAGTCAATGCAAATTAAAGGTTAACAAAAAAGTTGATGATAGCTAGTTGTAGGGAGAAACCACAAGAGTAATATGTGTAAGCTACAAGGCTTTGGCAAGAAGATTAAACTTGTGGGCTACCTCTAACTCATGGATGGTGCTGCCCAAGACGGGTCCACATGGTGTAAAAAGCTAATACTAAGTTTAACTATACTGATTAGAGGTAGATTCAAGATCTGCATTGGATGGGTTCCCAATGCCCAACAATATGTGACAGAAAGTCATTTTTGGCTTAATGCTTCAAGAAAATGATAAACGTACTATTAGGCACCCATGATGGTAATACGGTATGCCCAAGGATGTGCCCAAGGATGTGCCAAGGCATTATTTACTGAATTAGAAGTGTAGAGAGTAAGGAGTTAGAGACTAGACTAGAGAGTAGAATGATTAGTCAATCATGATTCAGTGTCCTCAAAAGAGCCATAGTTCTCCATGCACCAGGAGTAACCACCACTAATGGAATACTAAGATCCTCATCAAGGCTCTAGCTGACTAGAGTCACCATCCACGTAAGAGTGACATGCTAACAAATCAAACACAAAAGGTTGACCTTTTCCTTCCCTGTGCATGATACATGTGTACCAGCTCTTGTAGTGCCATGAGATGATGCATCTATATTCAACTTGCATGACCATGGACTAACACTTGATCCACTGCTAGAGGACTCTCCAAGTCCACTATGTTGAAATGTGTAATGTAAAATGAATAGGTTATTTGGTTGAGTGTGGGAAAGTAGCCTAGAGGTGCAAGATATTGTGGTAAGATAAGAATGCCACATAAGATGTGTGAATGTAGAAAAGGGAGTGCCACATGGCATGATGATGTGTAAAGCAGGATAACGTGAGAAGGCCTATATCATTGTATGGTTCATTAGAATATGCAATAGAGCTATTGTTGAGTGTGCAATCTCTCTCCCTCTAGTCATGGAGTTTCTTATATGGTTTAATCCACCTTAATCTTGTGTCTATCACCATGATCAATCCCATATTACGATTGTTAACATGGTATCAAAGCTAGGGTGGGCTCTTGGCCATGGGGTAAATATTTATGTATAGTTTTCTTGGTTATGAGGTTATTTGACTAAGCATTATTTTTATTTTATTATGAAAAAAATTATGCACACTCATGATTATGGATTACATTTGGAGTCTTGGAACCTGCTCATGGAGAGTTAGAGATTATGGTGCTGCCATGGAAGCTGAAAATGAAGATTTCAAAAATATGAAGTCTTCATCAACATCAAAGAAGCCACCCAAAAGAGTTGCAAATGGGAGTTTTGCATAATGGAGAGCCTGCTCATCATCAAAGAAGCTGAAATAAGGATTTTTAGCAAGTATGAAGGCCATGGAGTCTTCGGTGTCAACAAAGAAGCTGCCAAGGAGACAAAGGTGTCTCAAGACAATTGGTTTTGTAAGTTTTGCCTCATGAAATTTTAAAGAAAGGTTGCTGATTTATCGGATGAGAAGATCCCATGGTTCTTTGCAAATAGAGCAACGAGCATGTTAAGGTGCAGGCTTGTCCAAGCAAGGGGCAAGCTTTGTGGTGGGCAAGGAATAAAGCCCATGTTTGAGCACACCAAAAAGGGGGTAGTGCTAGTTAGTTTTCTCAACAAAGAGGATCAAGTTGTGTGGAAGCTATTGAAGGCTTTCATGATTGTATGCACTTATGGTTTTCTAAAGAGAAACCTTGTGAAGCACCCTTTAAAGACATGCAGATTTGTGAGCTCAATTGGTGAGCCATGGTAGCCAAGTCTAATGAAAACATTGTGAAGGTTTGTTTGGTTATACAAAGCATTTTGCAGGTTGAAGAAAATGCCCAGGAGAAAGGGCAGCAACAGTAGCAAAGCCAAATGTTATGTAGTTGTCATGCTTTGGAAAATAGGCAGCTTTCATGTCCGAAACCACAAGTGGACAAATCATGCCTTCTTGGAGAAGGTAGAAAGGTGAAAAGCTACAAAGATTTTGGCCTGAAAGAGCACCCGTTTAGGAGAGAGAAGCCTAGCGGCACAGCCCAAACATGAACACCTTGTGCAACATTGAGCTTGAAGACAGTAGTTTGTGTAAAGGCCCTCAACTACCTATATGGAAGCAAATAGGCAAGCAAAGCCATGAAGGCCAGCGAAAGCAACTTGGCAAAGAAGAGAGAAGCAAAGGCAAAATAGTTAGAGCATAGCAGAAGGCTGCTATTGAGAAAGAAGTTTAGTGTGAAGAAGCTCAGGCCATAGTCGGCGGCAAGGGACCTTGAGAAAATCAGAGTGCGTAGCAAGCATGGTTTAGCTCAGTAAGGCGTCAGCACAAGTGACTGAGCAAATGATCTAGAGATCACAGTCCATGTGAAGAAGCACAAGACGCAGTCTATGTCAAACTGAAGATGAGCAACTGGACATGGGCCACGTGTTTCACTGAGGTGGCAGTAGCTCATGCCTACAGAGTGAAGTGCTGGCCAAAACGATGGCCACACCCAGCATCAAAAGAATTTTCTTTTATTATGGTAACCAAAGCTTCTATGCGATCAACAACACAAACGTCGTCTAAAACTAGCAGAGAGCAAAGAGAGAGGAGAAAGTTGTAGAGCAGCATGTGGAGGAGAGAGATTGCACACTCAACAATAGCTCTATTGCATATCCCAATGAACCATACAATGATATAGGCCTTCTAGCCTTATCCCACTTTACACATCATCGTGCCATGTGGCACTCCCTTTTCCACATTCTTTTATGTGGCTCTCAACATTCACACATCTTATGTGGCATTCTTATCTTACCACAATATCTTGCACCTCTAGGGTGCTTTCCCACACACGACCAAATAACCTATTCATTTACATTGCACATTTCAACACCCCTAGTCCTCAATGTAAACTTGGGTGTGTGCATACAATCTCTCTAATAAATTTGATCAACTTACTTCTCACCCCCAACAATTTGGCATTGCCAATCTCAACACTCCCCCTCAATGCAAATTAGAGTGTTCAACGAGTGTGTGTGTGTATGTGCCTAGCTTCCTAGACACGAAATCCTTTTTGATCCCACTTGCTCATAGCGGAACCACTAAGTCCAATTTAACAATAAATGTTCGAGTGTGGGAACCAACCGATGAAGTGCGACACCTATGCATGCACAACTCAACGCACACCACATTACAAACCATTTTGAGTACTCGTGGACTCGGGTAGGGGACCCTCATAAATCTGGGTGAGAGAAAATTTTACATCCATTTTATGCATACAAGCAAGGGCAGGGCACCCATCAAATGTGTGGTCAAAATCCACAGCTCTTGTAAAAGCCAATTACTTGCCCACTTTTTTCAGGGCTATGGAGAGATAAAACCATACAACTCCGCACCTTAAAGATACCAAATGAACAAAGATTATTGTTCTTGAATGACCTCCAAGAATAGCAAGATGCCTCCACTTGGGCACCAATGTGACCACCATCACAAGCATTTCCATAAGCTGCAAGTGAACAAGGGCTTACTTTGTGTTTCTTTACACCACACACATTTAAAGATTAAGGCTTTTATTTTTTTTTATTAAAAAAATTCTATGTCTCTGCTGGTCATCGAGCGTGAAACCTTATCTTGTATCATTGAATGATGCATTCTCTCTGCATGGGCTGTGGTGGGTGGCCCTTATCCACCCACTCTGAATCTCTACACTACGCACATGTGATGATTACCAATCTACATGTGGGATAGCATCATTACTTCTTACATCTACATCTTCAGTTGGCTTCATGAGTGTATATCTCATCAAGGAAAACATCTTTTCTTATTTGACATCTCACAAGTGGTAGGGTTATAGCATCAATAACCTTTCTACTTCAAAGCATAACCAATGAAGATGCATTTCTTTGCTTATTGACATCTCACAAGTGGTAGGGTTATAGCATCAATAACCTTTCTACTCCAAAGCATAACCAATGAAGATGCATTTCTTTACCTTGGGATCCAACTTGGTTCTCACTTCATCTGGAATATGCATATATTCATTAGGAATATGCATATATTCAATACATCCAAACATTTCAAGTGAGACATTTGATTTCTCATGGCAGGATGGCATAAATAGAAGTTTATTTGTATAAATATACCTATAAACTTCTGTTTAGGCCATCATGCCATGAGAATAGTTCCAATGGTGGGGGTTCTATTCATAATCTAAACAACAGTTCCTACTGCCTTTTGCCTAAAAATAATCTAGTATATTCTTTTCAAATATCAAGGCATGAGAAACTTCTATAATGTACATGTTTTTTTGTTCTACAATGCCATTCTATCATAGAGTGTACCTACATGTGAATTGCCTCTTGATTCCATGCTTTCTCAAGAAATCTTTTAACTCATTGGAGAAACATTCTCCCCCACCATCTAATCTTAGATATTTGATCTACATACCTTTTTTCTTCTCAACCAAGACTTTTCTCTAAAAGTAAGCAAACATCTCATTTTTGTCCTTCATGAAATAAACTCCCACTTTCCTTGTGTGATCTCATCAATGAATGTAATATAGCACTTGCAATCTGTAATTATGGTAGTCTTGGTCAGTCCCCATACACATCAGAATGTATAACATCCAATGGCCTTGCACTAATGTGCTTTTCATATGGGAAAGTATGTTTGGCCTACTTACCAAGTTGGCATACCTTATATACTTTGTGTATATATAACATCAACCTTAAACTTTAGTAAACTTGTAACAATATTTGGATATGCATAGGCTTCAGCATCTGTATATTCAAATGACCAATGCGCTTGTGCCATATGTCAATATCTATAATGGCACATGTCCAATGTGAAAACATGGATGCCTTTGCCTTAAGCATGTTAACATCCAAACATCATGCAATTTCTGTTACCCTTTACAACTAAGTAGCATTGATTTTTCAAGTCTTCCATAAAGAACCCTTAAAAAATGAACCTCACTTGCAAACCTTGCTCAACTATCTATCCAACAGAACTTACGTTTTTTGCTCGTTTTTTGTAATATTAGAAACATAAATTATATCTGCCAGTTCCTTCATTTTTCCCTTCTAGACAATGGCACTTTACCAACATACACAACATCGTGTGTGAGAAGTATAATCATATGTTTTCACATACCCTAGTTTTTCCATATTCTTCATATCTCTAAACCACTTACCATGATTGGTCATGTAGTTAGAGATACCAAAATCCACATACTGAATATCCCCTAATCCTGAGGGGTGGTTGCAAGATGAGGTTATCCAATTTGTGTAGTGGGTGCCCTTGGGTTTAGCCTGAAAACATGTAATTTTTCAAGAAGAGTGGCTAATCTCTCCTAGTTAGCTAAGGAGTTGGACGTCAAGGTCTTTTAATGAAACATCACATGCAAAGTTGGGCAACCAAAACTATAATGCGATTGAATATCTAATAATTTCAAAACCCCTTTTGTTTGGGCACAAAAATTGCGTACAAGCCCTCTCCTATGTTGCATAAATCATATGTCCCCCCTTAACCTTAGATCTCTCCCCAAAGATAATGTAATACTCATGTGATGATTGACTGCAAATTGTGGTAATATTATTATGTAGATGAATAGCCTCATCCATCTTTGATGAGTAGGGGTTGGGGACAATTTCTCTCTCTCTCTCTCTCTCTCTCTCTCTCTCTCTCTCTCTCTCTCTCTCTCTCTCTCAACTTGAAAAACTTTTAAATGACCAAAACGATATTTAGAATCATGAATGAACATTATACACAAAAAGCAATACATTTGAAAACTATACAAAAATTTTATGTCCAAAAATGCTTTACATACAAAAAGTCTCCATAAGCCATATAATGGTCACCAAAAAATCTCATGAATATAATAGACTATACTGAAATGTGGTAACCAAAACATTTCACATACGAAGGTCATCATAACCTTTATAGGGACCACTAAAAAAACTCATATACAATGACCCCACAAGCTATATATAGTGGTCACACCAAAATATCTCATGAATCAAATGGTGTCATAGAATCTTGGTGTGCTGTAGATGTAGAGCCTCTTTTGTCAAAAAGGCTACATCTACATGTTGTCTTGCTCATGCTATGAGATGATGCCTATACTCAAAACTACCAACTCTATTCCAAATTGACATGTACCTAAGTAATACATATAAACCCATTAAAAACTTTGAATATTTGACATAAAAGAGCTTTACAATCATAGTATTTAACATACCCTAAACGACATACTTTCATGGATAAGCATACGGGTAGGCCTCCAAAAGCTATTCATATAATCATCATTATGACCATGCCCAATAGCTTGCCAACTCTCGATATCTTAAGAAAGACATAGTGATGCAATTTGGTCTGCAAAGGGCCTGCAACCCTATGAAGATCTACCTTATAAAACCCAAGCGGAATGTATTCTCCATCAAAGGGCCTGCAAGGGCCTGCAACCCTATGAAGATCTACCTTATAAAACCCAAGCGGAATGTATTCTCCATCAAAGAACAAATCACATAGAGAGAGTCTCAATATAAATATATCCACATCAAGAAACAAACCTATCACAAAAAGAACATCCCTTATACTACTATTATTTGTTTTTCATGACATACTTACTCTTTCCCAGTAAAGTAAGAAAAGATGCATTCATTATTGAGGTGTGGGATTTTGAGGGAAGATGAATTTATTATTGAAATTAAAAAAGAAGAAAGGTTGTTTTTTTTTGTTTAGTGTAAAAGAAGAGTACACCTCTCCCACTACTATAAATATACAGATAACCTATGTGTATATACGGTAACCTATAAATTATCTTTTATCTATGTGTATTATTTACATTGTCCATTGTACATTGTTCATTATTTATAGGAAAGTGGAATCTTTAATTTTAAGTTTCATGAACCTTCATTAATATGCAAGCGTATGCAACGATATGCAAGCATATGAAAAGACATGTAATCACTATCATGGATATGCAATCACATGTACAGACCTAGGATCACTAGCAAGGGCATTTGGTGACATGTGAATGTTGTTGAGATGTCAAGCTTAGCATGAGCTGACACTCACAAGGCGCCTGCGTGACCGTTTGACATTTATATCACTGGGGGTTTGGTAACTGGCACCGTCATATCTTTACTAGAGATTTTATCGCTGGACTACATTGACTAGTCCACATATACCCACTACACTTTAGCGTGTTCACATTATGGACCGCTTGTATATACTCTAGTATGTGTGTTAGTCACTTTATCTCCTTTGTAGACCTCTTTTGTTAAAGAAGAAGAAGAACATTTTTTAGCCTCTCACCTTGTGTGTTCTTTTCTAGGGTACAAGGATTGGAATCAAGGAGCAAGGAAAGTCATGTATTGGCTTTCTATTACATATAGGACACCAAAGGACGTGATGTTGCCCTTGCCACAACACATGAGGCCACCAAAGCTCTCACAAAATTCCAAGAGGAACCTCGTAGTGAGAAAAATGAGTGCTAGGGAAGCAATCATCTTGGTAGGTTGCTAGGAAAGTGGGTATATACAGGATGCTAAGTCACCCAAGGAGGCATGGGACACCTTGGTGAAGCTGTATGAAACTAACACCAAGGCACGAAAGATTTAGTTCAAGAATGAGCTTCATAATGTGGAGGAGAAAAACATGTTTGTGAATGATTATGCCTTGAAGATCAAGGGCATTGCGAACTCCTTTGCATCTATTGGTGTTTCTATTGATGATGATGATAAGGTGGAAGTATGTCTAAGTGGTCTAGGGCCACAATACAAGGCATTCAACACGTCTATTTTGAGACTCGGGAAAACATTCCCAACCTTACAAATTTGGTGCCAATGCTGAAGAGAAGAATTTGGGTGAAGATCAACAGTCTTCACAAAACAAAGGCAGTTCGAAGCAACATGCCTTCTACACAAGTGCAGGTAAAGGATGAGGTAGAGATCGAGCCCCTGGCGGCCAAGGTTGTGGCCGAACAAGTAATCAAAATTATAGTCAGCAAAAGCAACAGTCCCATGAATCACAACAACAACACACAGGTGGAAGAGGCCAGTTTAGAGACAGGGGGAGTCAAAGAGGTCGTGGTAATTGGCAAAGGCAACATAATGATACATGATGCTATTTTTACTGTGGTAAGCCTGGACATGTGCAGGTAGATTGCTATAAGAAGCAGAATGACATGCAAAATGAAAAATAACCATGCGTCCTCTAGCAAAAACAATGAGGATAATGAGAGGTTGTTTGTTATACAACATGTAGTTAATGTTGTGTCTGGAAATGATGTAGCAGCATGTAAGAAAGATGTAGCAGCATGTAAGAAAGATGTATGGTATGTTGATTCAGGTGCTTCAAACCACATGACAAGTCATGATGAGTGGTTCAAGGAAATGAAGAGTCTTGAAAGACCATGTTTTGTTGAAAAACAAGGGATGACACTGCTCATCCAATTGCCTATGTTAGACATGTGCCATTATCTATGCAAGATGGTAAGCTCAAGTACCTTACAGATGTACATGTTTTAAACATTACAAAGAATTTGGTTTCTGTTGGCCAAATGATTCCAGGGTTTACAGGTGTGGTTTAACCTTGATGGTTATTATGTAGAAGACTTTAAAGATAAGTGTAGGTTGGTTGCAAAAGGGAACAGAGTAGGCAGAATGTTTACATTGATGGTTGTTATGTAGAAGATTTTAAAGATAAGTGTAGGTTGGTTGCAAAAGGGAACAGAACAAGCAGAATGTTTACACTAAATGTAAATATGCCTAAAGTGAGTGTTGTAATGTTTGCAAGTGTGGTTTAACCCTGATGGTTATGTAGAAGACTTTAAAGATAAGTTTAAGGTTGAAGGTAAGTAGAAAATATGTGAAGCATGTCGATTTAGAAAGCAAACAAAACATGTATTTCCACATGATCGAAATGTGAGCAGGAATGTACTAGATGTTGTGCATTCAGATGCATGGGATCCTGCAAAGACTGTGTTTATGGGTGCTTGCAGGTACTATGTAACATTCATTGATGCAAAGACTGTGTTTATGGGTGCTTGTAGGTACTATGTAACATTCATTGATGACCACACGAGGAAAGTATGGGTATATTTCATGAAGGAGAAGAGTGAAGTTTTCACTCATTTTTAAAATTTCAGAGTAATGGTTGAAAAGCAGACAAGGAAGCATGTGAAGTACCTAAGGTCAGATAGAGGGAGAGAGTACTTCTCCAATGAGTTCTCTGATTTTTTTGCGGAAGAATGGCATTCAGAGATAATTTACATGTAGGTACACTCTACAACAAAATGGAATTGCTCAGCAAAAAAACAGGCACATTGTTGAGATTACACGAGCATTGATGGTGGTAGAGAAGAATATGCCGCATAGCTATTGGGGGTTGAGGCTATGTCTACAATAGTTTATATCATGAACAAGACTCCTACTACAGCCATACATGATGTAACGCCAGAGGAGAAGTTTACTGGCAAGAAACCTAATTTGTCTCACTTGAGAGTTTTTGGATGTATTACATATGTGCATGTGCCAAATGAGTTGCGAACTAAGCTAGATCCAAAGGCAGAAAAATGTGTGTTTACTGGGTATTCCCTTGAGCAAAAGGGATATAGATGTTATAATCCTGCTAACGTGAATTGCGAGTAAGCAGGGATGTTGTATTTGATGAGATGAGTAGCTGGTATGGTGTTTTGAAGAAGATGCCATTGGGGATGATGTAAGTGGAAATGTGGCTGCATAGAATGCAAGTCAACAATCACAGTCATTAAGTGGACCAGGAGAGTCCTCATACAGCGGTTCTGTTGATAGACCATGGAGTGGTGATAAAAGACAAATAGTGAGAGAGAGCACACACACAAGAGAAAACCCTAATAGATTGATGTAACCCTAACCATAGAGGGAAGCCATATCCATTCTCACACAATGCATAATAGAAGAAGACTACACAACCACACAATACATGTGTTGTGTTCACACAACAAATAACCCTAACTAGTGTCCACACACTGTGGCCAGCTAGACGTGGCCATTTATTACCACACACATGCTACTGTCTACCATGCCAGCACATATCATGCTACTATCTACCATGCTAGCACATATCATGCTACTATCTACCATGCTAGCACATATAGTGCCTGGCTCCAGCTGTCATCAACCTTGTAATCTCAACATCCCCTCTCAAGCTTATGATGTACATCCATAGAGATGAAGATGAGCTTAGGCTATCAACACTCCCCCTCAAGCTCATCCCATGTACTCCCAACATGGTACGAAAGTACTCAAAATTCTCTCTCTGAAGTGGCTTCGTAAATATGTTGGTAACTTGCTCTTCAGTCTTCCCATACTTCAAATCCGTTGTACCATCCAACACTTTCTCCTTGACAGTGATAGTGGACCTCTATATGTTTGGTCCGCGCATGAAAAACTGGATTATTGGCCAACTGTTTGCTGCTCATGTTTTCACAATGTATGACAACACCATACTCCTTCACATGCAGCTATGGGTGCTCCTCTGTACTCAGCCTCTGTACTGGATAAAGCAACAGTAGGTTGCTTCTTACTACTCTAACTCACCATTGCACTCCCAAATGTAAAAGCATAACCACTAATAGATCTCTTGTCATAAGAGCTACCTGCCCAATCTGCATCTGTGTAGCCATATACATCTAAGCCTTTACCATGCTCATAAAGAAGACCATAATGTGTAGTGGTCTTTACATAATGCATGATCCATCTGATTGCGTCCAAATGAGGCTTTCGAGAGGGCTTTGCATAAACTCTCACTAGCCCCACAGCATAAGTCAAGTCTGGCTGTGTAATAGTCATGTAAATGAGGCTACCAACCATAGATGGATCTTCTAACACTTTAACAAAATCAGCCCTCAACTTCACATTTTGCTCCAATGGTGTACTCATGGGTTTACACCCAATCATGGGTTTACACCCAATCATGACATATCTAGCCAACATATCCAATGCATATTGACGCTAAACTAGCCATATTCCTACATGATCTTTGGCCACTTGAATGCCAAGAAAACACCTCAAATCACCCGTCTTTCATATCAAACTACCCACTCAATGCCTTTTTGATATGCATAGTATCTGTAACATGATCACCTGTCAGAATCAAGTCATCCACATAGATGACAACCACAACAATCCCATGATATGTCTTCTTCACATATAGTGAAGAATCTACCATAGAAACCTAAAACCCAACAGAGATAAGATACCAGCGTATCTTATCACTCCAAGCACGAGGTGCTTGTTTCAGCCCATAAAGTGCTTTCTTCAACCTACATACACATACATGAGTGGGGTTCCTTGGGTGTGCATAACCTTCTAGCTGCTCCATAAAGCCTTCCTCTTGCAAATCACCATTTGGAAATGCATTCTTAACATCCATTTGATGCATTTTCCAACCATTTGCCATAGCCATGGCAATAACTGACCTCACACTTTCCATCTTTGCCACTGGACTAAATCTCTTATCATAATCCAAGCCTTGGGTCTATGATAACTCTTAGCAACCAGCTGTGCTTTATGATGCTCAATCAAACCATCTAACTTAAATTTCACCTTATAAACCCAGCCAATGACATTCTTGCCTTGTGGTAAGGCAACCAAATCCCAAATATCATTATGAACCAATGCGTCCATTTCCTCATCTATTGCCTTTTCCCATACATGCTTTCCAATAGCTTCTACATAGCATGTAGGTTCCACATGCTTTCCAATAGCTTCTACATAGCATGTAGGTTCCACATGCTTTACCAAAGAGGTCATATATGCATAGTGCATAGCAAAACCATGGTATGTCAACCAGTCAACTGGATACCTGTCTCTCTGTGATCTTCGCAAAGCTTGTAGATCACTCTGTACACTTGCACTCTAGCATATGGAGGTACATTCTCTCTTGCTTTGTACCTGGTGTGCGTAAAACTAGTATACTAAGTTCCTCATCCAAACTCTCCGAACTAGATGACTCATATCTTGTAATGCCAATACCTTCAACTTTCTTCTTTCCTTTGTCCACAGCACTACTACTAGTGCTTCCACTTGTGTACACTGCTACCACTTAACTCTTGTGGCCTAGACATAGAAGAAGAACTTGCTTATGGCAAGTCCACATGCACATCATCATCACTGTAATCACTGGCATCCTCATCTTTTGCTTTGTACCAACTAGCAAGCTACTTCAACACCACATCTCGTGAAATGAGCACTTTCCTAGTATATGGATTGTAACATTTGTATGCTTTGTGATCTTGTGCATACCCAACAAAGATGCACTTTTATGCCTTTGGATCAAGCTTCTTCCTCTTCTCATGTGGCACATGCACATAAGCAATGCTACCAAAAACTTTGAGATGCCCAATGTATGGCCTATATCTAGTAAGATGCATCTCTGGTGTACTTTCATGTATGGTAGCTATAGTTGTCTTGTTAAGCAAATACACCACTGTGGCGCATGCTTCTGCCCAATAAAAGTTTGGCATGCTCTTCTCATTTAGCATTGCCCTAGCCACATCACCAATGATCATCTTTTTCCTCTTAGCAATAGCATTTTGCTGAGGTGTGTACTGCATGAAAGTTGCCTTCTAATGCCATTCTTCCTCAAGAAGTCCTCAAATGCATGTGAGGTGTATTCACCGCCTCCATCTGTCCTCAAGCATTTGATCCAACAACCATATTGCTTTTCTACAAATTCTTTAAAATCCATGAACTTTTCTAACGCTTCGCTCTTCTCTTTGAGAAAATAGATCCAAGTTATCCTGCTATAATCATCAAATGAAGGTTACATAGTACATGTTACCATTAATGGATGGGCTTTGTGTAGACCCCCATACATCATTGTGAACGATCTCAAGTGGCTTGCTGCTCATGTTGCTTTCTCTAGGGAATGGTAGCCTTGCTTGCTTTCCAAACTGGCAAGTATCACATGCATGCATCCTCCCATCATATTTGAATCTAGGTGGCCCACCAACTATGCCTCCCATTACATGCATGCATCCTCCCATCATATTTGAATCTAGGTAGCCCACCAACTATGCCTCCCATCACATGCATGCATCCTCCCATCATATTTAAATCTAGGTAGCCCACCAACTATGCCTCTTGCTTGCATATTTTTTAACTTCTGTATGTTCACATGCCCAATACTTTTGTGCCATATCTCAATATCTTGGACCACATTACGACTTTCAGAAAACATAACCGATTTCAACTTTGGGATTCATGCATCCAATTTGAATAACCTGCCTTCCTTCTTGCCCTTGGTGGCAATGACTCTACAGCCATTCTTAAAGTCTTCAACGAAGCAACCGTGCTCGTTAAATCGTACCTGTAATCCTTACTTAACCATTTGACCAACAAAAACAAACTCTTTGTAATGGAAGGCACATACAAAACATATGACATAGACTTCACTCCTCGCCATTGTGCATCACCAATGGCACACTCCCAAAATGAGTGATAGCATGTTGAGTTGTCTCCACATATCTTTTTTCATGCATTGGTTTTATGTTCGCAAACCACTCACCATGGCAAGTCATGTGATTTAATGCTCCTGAATCCATATACCATGTATTATCATTGTCTCCATGTGTCATCACGGAACCCACTACATGCTTCATTTGCAAATAAGTGATTTGCACTGCTCTCATGAACTGCTGGATGCAAAACTACCACCATGTACTCTACCCCCTCTTAAATCATTCTGTTTGCGTTAACAGTCATGAGCCATGTGACCAAACTTTCCACAATTGTGAGACAATCCGCATGCTGCATAGATGATTGTTGGCCTTGCCGACCTCTTCCATGAGCATTACCTCGACCTCTTTAAGGTGCATAACCATGACCACCTCTGGCACCAAAAATGATAGCTGAAAATTCTCTTGAGATTGTGGTGACCTATCATGTCCACCTATAAGTTCTCTTGGACTAAATCTCCCCTTGCCTCTAGCACCTCTATAAGTATAAAATGCTTGATCCCTTGCATGTTCATTTGGTACTAGATGAAGCACCTAAACCAAGTTTCATCTCCTCCATAATAAGCAATGAAATCAGCTCATCAAAATATGGGGAGTCTTCACCTCTAACCCTGATAGAGGTTTCAAATGCCTTGTACTCCTTACCCAAGCCACTCAATGTAATGGCATGGGAGCACCAATAGATGCTAGTGCATTAGCACATTCTTTGATCTCCAACACATAATCATTTATGCTCCTATTGTTTCGAGTCACACCATGTATCTTTTTCTTCAATTGCATCTTCCTTTGGTGTTGTAGTTGTATCATCCTTGGGATTATGTGTGTCCTGAATATGGCATAACCTGGTGTTTGTCACACAAATCGAGAAATAATGTAATACTTTAAAGGTCCTCTCTGTCCAATTCTGATGTGCTATAAGCTGGGCGGGTGTTGCATTCACTAGGGGAACCCTTGGCTTTGTCACCTCGCCTGTCACCAAATGCCAAAGCCCTTTGCCTTTAAGAAAATTTGTCATACGATACTTTTAAATACGGAAGTTGTGTCTATCAAGATTTTCACCAAAAATTTTGTCTGGACTCTCACTCATTTTGCTAAGCACAATGTTCATTGAGTATTTCCAACAATCAACTCAAACACACACATACAAACATATACTTCGGTACCAATGTTATCCACACATCCCACAATTTTTATGGCAACAAACTCCAAGACTCAAAACCACTATTTGCATAAGCTGAAAATAACTTGGCACCGCACATAAGATTTAAGAAATGCATCCAAAACAGCCCTCCACTTTTCAAAACACTTCAATTAGCTCATGCTATGCATACAAATTCATCCGAGTAGCATTTGAGCTCAACTATGTATGAACAGTCCACTATGCCCTATTGTGTTGGGTTTTGTTGAGCCTTCCAATCCTTCAAATTAATGGAAACTGATCAAATCAATGCATTGACATCCATACATCCTCCATGTTGCATATAAACATCATCCGAACTCATAACATGCCAAACACTTGCCAAATATTGTACTCTATTTTGATGTAAATATGTAAACAATGATTTATAGTCACTAATCCTGCTCGAATCACTTCAAATGAGATCCAAATTCAAGACCCAAGAATTCATTAGCTCAATATGATGTTGCTCCACCTCTGTGCTCCAATTTTGAGTGGTGAGTGAGTAATTAGAGATTTAGTGAGCTTTGTTTTGCTAATTATAGACTTAATCCTCTATTAATTTGCTCCAAATTAGCTCCTTATTTCTCAATGCACTTAACCAAATGTTGCAAGAGCTTCTCCACATCAATATTCACCCATTTACTAAGCTTCATGTGCATTTAATGTTACATTATTGGCCCTCTATGGTCTATTGGGGATGCTCGTCTGACCATTGTGCCATGCTTGTATCGTGAGTGATGTCATAGTAGATACTACATTATAAGTGCAATTGGCATATGCTTTGCAGGTCTATGCTATGTATGCTCTGATTGGGTGATGCCATGTGTACGCATGCTAGTGTTGTTGATATTGGTGTTTGATTGCCTCACCTAACATGTTGACTTGTTGAGTATAGGTGATGAGTACGAGGATGTCGAATGAGGCATCGTACTTGCGCGAGGGTCACCGAACGAGGTGTCGTACAGGCATGTGTGCAAGGGTCACCGAACGAGGTGTTGCACACGCGAAGGTCACCGAACGAGGTGTCGTGCGGATTTTGTCATGTGCATGGGCATTTACATCGCCTTGACATTTATGAGTTATACTTCATTATTTTTGGTTGGCCACATGCATTTATTTGTACTCGAATATTTATTTACACCGATGTGCATGGGTATATTGCATGTAAACTAGAGCTTGTGCGCTTTTGCCGCACAGGTCGTAGCTGGGGACTTGCCGGACACCGTATGCGAGCCACGAATGGCTGCAAGCATGCAACCAGGGAAGGAAGCTCAAACAGAATGCCAAAGGGTGTGTCACTCACCGCTCAACCGCCGCCTTGAAGGATTCCCGCATCGCAGCCGTGAAGGAGGAGCCGCCGTCGCCGCTCTACCGCCTCTCCGCTGCCGTGCCGCTACACAGTGCTCGATCGCTCTCTCACTCTCTCTCTCTCTCTCTCACACACACGCAGGAGGAGGAAACCAAAGAGATAAGGCAAGAGCACTCTTGTATTCACAACACATGAGAATAAGGATTTTAGGGTTACAATTGACTCTTATAGCTGACTTGGCCGTTCACACTTGGGCGCCCATACATGGCCGGCCGACCCTAACCCTTATCCTACTGATATCCAAGGTGCGCCTCTCATCGGCGATCACCCAATCCCTTCATCCTTAACATATGGTGCCGACAAGCCCGGCCCATGACTCAGAATATTTAAATTAATGACGTAAAATATAGTACGTCGCAATGTCCGCCATGGGTTAACATGCCCCCCTTCCTGATGTAGATTCCGTCCTCGGAAGCTATGGTATGGTAAGCTCGAGAGGGTTGTTGTGGTAGACCGTCTGCAAAACAGGGAAGTATAGTGAATGTATGCTGAAATTCAAAAGATATAAAGTGATAAATTCAAGAATGTGAGACCACAATGGATGTTGCTATGAGAACTTAGTTTAAGGGTCACATGAGTGAGCTAGTGTAGCAAATTAATAGGAGTTTAAAATTATTGAAAGGAATTCAAGAGTTAGCAAGGTGTCAAAGGTTAATCAAGGTTTATAACTGGCCTAAGTCTAGGAAAATAACCAAGCTTGATAAATAAACAGATGACCACACTGTGTCTACTCTAAGAACAAGTTAATACCACACGTCTAGGGACACAAGAAACATCACAGTTACAGGAGCCTTTTGCCTCTCTTTTTTTTTTTTTTTTAATGCACGTGACAATTTTGACACACAATGGCGACCTTCCTAAGGCAAAACTAACATCGATCCTGGTACCATGTTTAACACAAGGCATTATCCAAGAATCTATTAGCTCACTTTAGGCAAGGCTACCCCCTACCAACCAAGGCATCGGTCTGGAGTAGAATACTCCTCGCCTACCAAGTATCAATAAGGCGATAGGCCAACATTAAAGCACATTAACCCTTGTATTGCCATTTATTGTAGGCTTTTTTTTTTTTTAAATCTATTTCTTTTGATCTTTGCTCCTGAACTAAAATGTGTTCTTACATTCTTTCGACAAGGGGTAAAAGCTATGTCCTAGAGGTCAACACACACATGGCCAGGTGTCAAACATTAAGATGGTTTGACCCTAGACCTAAGACAATCGTATTCCAAGGTTAACTAAAGACATCATGCTGCCTAGGAATATTTCCAATAAAGTTAAGCTCATTAATGTTTCACACTAGCATGCAAGCAACTTCAAAAACTAAGTAGTACAGTGACAATTTCCATGTGGTCATGCCGTATAGTTTATGAAATTAATTGAACAGAAAAAACGAAAGAGAGTGGGTATGGAAGAATTACACCTGAAATTGGAGATCTCCTTGATTTGATGAGACAGCTTGCAATGTGATGTAGATATATTTTGATGATCGTTGCGGCAGTCTCAAGATATGGAAGCGAACCCACCTCAAACTTTTTAACCTGTACAATCAACTAACAAGCACTATACCTCGAGAGGCACATCAGTGTGAAAATTTCAAGACTCGTTTAAGGAATCTAAACTAGAAAAAACTTGAAAACACTAACCTACCTACCAGTCACCACACTACTACTGAGAATACGGTAAGAGGATGTTGTAGAGTCCTGGCTCTAGCCCTAAGGCTAAGCCTCTATCCGCATCATCCAAACAAATAAAGTCAACCTCAGTAGTGCCATGAGTTTCATCCGTCCATTCATCATTGTCAGATATTTCCTTTTCATTTTCCCATCCACATAAACTCATCAAGAATATAACCATGCGAGGATAGTCATCTTGTGGAAAAGGAAAGCATTGGGCTATCGGGGATATTTCCTCTACGGAGTAGGGGTCAGTCATGGTCAATAGGCGAATTAGCCATTCTAATTCTTCAACATTTTCCTCTCTGGCCAGTACATCTATATGATCCCATTCAGTTTCAATAACAGGATAGCACATGTGGAATATCTGAGAAAGGTACAGATGATACCTCTCACCAAAGGTAGGAGTGGATGAAGTGTATGATGATCGGGCATCTGCCATATCTGCAAACACAGATATAGCATCAGTAGGTTTATGACAGGACAATCTAGTTCTTGATTGTATACGGATATTTCTCTTGTTTTTGTGCTCTTGCTCTTTTTACTATTTTTTGTTTTTTGTTTTTTTTTTAAAATGTATAAAGCTATATATATACATCCCCTTGAATTTGGCAATTACATGGTCAGGGGAGAAGGTTAAGGAGGAAGCATTAGAATGTCAAGCGTGAGTACATGCTCCCCCTTTCCTTGGGCAGATCATATTATTTGCAATGATGTTGCAGCCTCTTGGAACCAATTTGTCCAGCGGGTCATAGGTTGTGATGTGGGTAGATAGCTTTTTATGACCCTTGTGGCCACATCCAATTGCAGAGATGGTAATGTACGCTCCCATTGACGAATGGAGGAAATGGTTTCTGATGATACTATTACAAGGGGAGACGTAGACTCATCGGTTTGGGTGTTGACAAGAGTAGGTGTAGAGCATGTAGAAACTTCTTTATGAGTGTGTGCCTGGCATGAGGAGCTAGAAGCTTCATGTGGCTCCCCCCTTCCTGAGCTAGGTGGTAATGATCGATATCGTTTGGGAATCCAAACTAACTCTGGAAGAAGTGGTGCGGAGCACTCTATTACCTTTCCCTTACCACGGTCTTGAATTGTCATTGGGGTGGCAACAATTGGTTTGCAAGGTTTTACAGGTGATGTAGAGGGATTCAACTTATGTTTAGGGACCCAAATCTGGTCATTTCCCTCATAGTACCCTTGGGCTACTAATAATTTTTTAGGGATCCATCGCGATGTTACATTGCCCTTTCTCGGGTAGGTAGCTGCTTTCCTTTTACGAGGCTTCTTGGTGGCTGAACGAGATTGAGCAGGGGAAGTAGCTGCTAACGAAGCTTTGGGGACCCATTTGTATGTACTCTTTGGCATAGTAAGCGAAGCTTTATGGACCGCCTTGCCTGTTTCCACTCTTGGCGTTGAAGCGTTAGAGGGGTGGCCTACAATCGAAGATGGTTTTGCCACTGGACTTTGTGATTTTTCATTATCTAATATTTGAGTGGATGACTTAGGTGCGGGATTTTGAGCGGTCAGACCTAGTGTTGGTTCTTGCGTTGTGACTTGTCTGGTTGCCCAATCGATATTGCACTTGGTGGCCATCATCCATTTGCGCCCTAAGATTACAGTCCCTTCCATGGTGCCAGCAGGCATAACCAAAAAGCTTTGAATTATGGTTCCCTTGTCATAAGCAACCGGAGTGTGCAGAATTCCTGAGACAGGGGTTTTCTTCTTGTTGATTCCTTGGACTTGGATAGAACTCTTGGTTAAAGGTGGTTTTCCCAGTTGACACCACACGCCATATGATAGCAAATTGTGTTGAGCTCCTGTATCCAATAATGCATTATACAGTACCTCCCCGTAAGGACTCTGTAACTCAATTGGGTATCTTAGAGGTGGGTCAGATTCCAGTGCATCCTCTTCTGCTTCCTCGAAAAATACTTGCGTAATTCCCAAGTTGGCTTCTCGTTGTCTCCTAGCACGCTGTTGACGTTCTTTGGCTTCGACTCTCGCTTGTATCTTTTTAAGCTCAGCTTGTTCTTTAGCTGCCTTCTTTTGATGGATTGCATGTAACTCCTCCTGGCTCAGGGGGTCATAGTATCGTTTGAATTTACTCCCATTAAGGAATCCAATGGTTTCAACTCCGTCGAGAGTCTCCACTCTGATGGTACCTTGCGGGGTGATTTCACATACTCTATATGGTCCCTTACCAGCATATTTGAGCTTCTTCTTTTCATTTCGCACTCCATACATCAGGACTTTATCCCCCACCTTGATGTCCTTGTCCTTTAAATGGCGATCAAACCATTTTTTCCTTCTATCCTTCTCCACAAGGGCATTGTATACAGCCAATTGTCTTTCTTCGTTTAGCCGCTCAAGGATATACAGACGCTCTGCTAAAGGATTACCATCCCATCCCTCTTGAGTAGCAACACGAAGACTAGGAATGATAAATTCCCATGGCATGACTGCTTCTTGGCCATATACCATTTTGAATGGTGTGCAATTAATAGCCACTTTGTACGTAGTACGATAGGCCCATAAAGCTGTTGTAAGCTTTAGATCCCAATCCGTGCGATGAGCTTCAACTGTCTTTGTCAAAACAGAGATTAATGTCTTGTTTGTACTCTCGGCTTGGCCATTCGCTTGCGGATAATAAGGAGTAGATTTGTGATGGGATATCATGAAATTTGTTGTGAGCTCCTTAATCACGTCATTTATAAAATGCGTTCCATTGTCGCTCACAAGTTCAAAAGGACAACCGAAGCGTGTGATTATATTTTCAAAGAGGAACTTGGCTGTTGTCCTCGCATCTGCCTTACGTGTCGCTTTCGCTTCAGCCCATTTGGTCATATAGTCAGTGGCCACAATAATATAGCGAGATTGTGTGTTTCGGGCCGCTGGGCTAATTGGACCTACAAAGTCTAAACCCCACTTTTCAAATGGTTGGTTTACTTTGATTGGATGTAGGGGCATCTGATCTTTCCTCTGGGGTTTCTTATATCGTTGGCATTCATCGCAACCCTTCACAAAGAGTGATGCATCTTGGAACATAGTGGGCCACCAATACCCCGATTGTAAGATCTTTCGCGCAGTTAAGTCTCCCGAGAAGTGACCACCGGCTACACCCATATGTGCCTCTTGCAAAATGTATAGATACTCATCTTCTCGGGCACAACGCCTAAGAACGTCATCCTTTCCTCTTTTATAAAGAGTCCCGGCTATCAGGCAATAGGGTTCGCATTCTTTGATCAGCTTTCGAGCTAGATCTTTACGAAGCTCCTTGGGTGGCAAGCCATTAACCAAAAAGTTAACAATCTTCTCACTCCATTCAGGCATTGTCTCCACCATGAACAGGGAAGTGTCAGGTAAGTCATCATCAACCCCTGTAGGAGCCTCACCATTGGGTATGCGAGACAAATGATCAGCCATAACATGTTTCTTGCCAGGTCTCACAACAACCGTGAAATCAAACTCAAGAAGAATCAATAGCCATCGTGTGATTCTTCCTGTGGAGCATGGTTTATTTACCAGATACAACAATGCTTGATGATCCACATAGAAAACAAACTTGGTGGCAAGGAGGTAATAACGAAATTTCCTTACTGCATATATCATTGCCAACCCTTCTCGCTCCGTAGTGGTGTAGTTCATCTCAGCATCGTTCAACTGGCGACTGGCAAAGCTAATGGGGTAGTCTAGCTTATGTTCTCCAGGTTGAGTTAACACACACCCATAGCAAAGTTTGATGCATCAATATGCACATGGAAGAGTAAATCCCAGTTAGGCATTCTCAAGATTGGAGCACTCGCCAAGGCCTTCTTTAATAGCTCATAGGCACGGTCACATTCTTCGGTCCAAATAAACTCGATGAGAAGCTTATACAATGGTCGAGCTATCTCGGCGAAGAAGAGAATAAATCTTCGATAATAACCAACGTGGCCCATAAAGCGTTGGACTCCCTTGTAGTTGGTGGGTGGGGGTAATTCCAGAATGACCTTGATTTTACTCTCGTCAGTGGAAATCCCATTTTTGGACACTATATGCCCTAAGATAACTCCGTGTTTAACCCAGAATTGGCATTTGAAAGGATTCAATGAGATGCGATATAATCTACACCTTTCAAATATTTTTCGTAAACACATCAAGTGCTCGTCCCAAGAGGAATGAACACAAAGATCATCTAAGAAAGCTTCACAGAAGTCCCTTAGATATTCCTTAAAGGCCGTGTTTATCAATCGTTGGAATGTTGCAGGTGCATTGGTCAAGCCAAAAGCCATGACGCGAAAGGCAAACACTCCAAACTCCGTGATAAATGCTGTTTTAGCTTGGTCCTCGACTGCAATTGTGATCTGATTGTAACCCGAGTACCCATCTAAAAAGCTATATGCCTCCTTGCCTGCCACTCTTTCAAGAACATGTTCAGAATATGGCAAGGGGTAATGATCCCTTCTGGTGGCTGCATTAACCTTTTTGAGATCAACGCACACTCTGAGTTTCCCATTCTTCTTTGGCACGATGACTATCGGAGAAACCCATTCTGAGTGCTCAATTGGGTATATGAATCCACATTTTACCAGCTTTTCAATTTCCTCTTGTACAATCTTTGCGTACTTAGGATTCATTGGGTAGGGACGTTGCTGGACTGGTTTAGCAGTGCTAATCATTGGAATCGTGTGTTGCACCACCGAGGGTGGGACACCCTTCATATCATGATATGTCCAGGCAAATATGTCCTTGAATTCTTTAAGAAGCTTCGTAAGTGCAGCTTCTTCCGCCTTGGTGAGGTCTTGAGCAATAAAAACTGGTTTAGACTCCTCACCCGGATCTGCTAAGTCTATCTCCTTAACTACCGCAGGGCCATCATAGACACCGCTACTCCCATTGGTAGGCGTTCGTTGGGCTTTTGTGTAGACTACTTTACGTTCCCCTGTGGTGAATGATTTGAAATGCTCGGGTGCGGGGTGTAAGTCTACTGGTTCTTGTTGTGCCCGGTTTTTTTCTTTTAATTCCGCCTCCTTTTGTTGTTGAGCCAACTCTTGGTTTTGCCGCCTTCTTGCAGTACGACTTAGTTTTGGCTTCTCTTCGATTTCTAATTGGGCGACGTCATGAGGTTGCGGAATACACCACATGACACTTTGGAGATATTGTCCCCAATTATTAGCTATCTTTCGATGAGCATCAATGGCTCCTACATAACTGAGCCATTCTGCAGTGGATCTTTCCTTGTTTATTGCAGTGCGTACATTAGCTCGATAGCGTTGGCGCTTATGTCTCGTTTTCTTCTTACCAAGTTTTTGATTTTTGTTTCTATCAGATTCGGACTCACTTGGTCGATCTTCACTTTCGGGTGAACTGCAGGAAGCCACTGTCCCAGGCCTTGAGCACCTTGCTTCCACATTTGTGTGAGTATTTGATTCATTTTTCCCATCAGGCTCAGGGTCAGTTTCTTCTTGAGATTCATACTCAGAGTTGCATTGATCAGAGTCTTCGCTACTTTCAGTGTCGGTGGAGTTTGCCACGTTCTCGCCATCAGGAGTCAAGTGCATAACACCTATCATGTTTATTGGCACTAACGGTGGCATATCTTGCCCCTCAGGTGTTACCCAACTTGTGCCTCTATTTCCCCATGTGTCTATGGTTGCCGCTAGGTGTACCCAATCCACGTTATCTGACTCAGTCATACCCGGTAGGACATCCATATAAGGAGAATCTTTCCCATCATCAGTCTCTTTCTTGCATGTATAGCGATATCTTAATGGGGCAGAGTGAATAGTGGTATCCGATCGATTATCAATGATAACCTTGCTTCCTAAAGGATGCGCACGACCATTCTCAAGATCAACTCGAATGACAGAGTCCTGGAATTGTAGATAGACATGGTTTTTCGACCAGTCATGCACCATTTGTGCTTCCCTCATGAAAGGACGTCCTAAGATCATTTGATATGACATAGGATGCTTGGAGAAATCCATTACAATGAAGGTATGTTTTACCTTGTATCCCAGGACCTTGATCTTAAGGTCCCTTAACATTCCAATAGGTTTAGCTATGGTTCCGTTTGCCATCTTAACCACTATGTTTGTGACTTCGAGGTGAGGCCTTCCCATAGATTCCCAACAGTTTTTAGTCACAATGCTCACTCCAGCACCACCATCAAGGATTCCCTTTAGAGTTAATCCCTTGGTAGTAATGGGGAGGGTGGCATTAGATTCGTCACCTTCAAAGTACTGTCCCAACTTGTTCACAGGTATTTCAACGACCGAATCTTCATCTAGGTTGGGTTGTAGATCCCAATGTTCTCCTTCATCTTGAAGCGTGTCGGGTCTATCCATATTTGCAAATTGTGGTAGCCCCGCCTTTAGTTCTCCATTGAGAAATGCCCGAAGAGCTAAGAATAGCTCAGGATCTCCGTATAATTTGGATATGATCGTGGTTCTGATCTCAGAGGACATGAAATCCATTAGCTTAGACACATTCAATGGTACTTTTCGAGACATCGCCCCTTGACTAGGGACTGGTGAAGATGGAATCACTTCCTCTTCAATGGGGTCAGGCCGTCCCTCACTAAACATTCTTTCCAGCAAGAAGGGTGTTTGCCCACTTCCGGATGTCCTATCCTCGCTTTCTTCCCGAATGATACTAGGTATAGCTAACGGTTTATGGGTCCGGTGAGGCTGAACTTGCGTAGGAAACACTGTGTCTGGAATTTTGATTTTTCTCGGGTTTGGCTCCAGTTCTCTTTGTGTTTCTTCCACCAAACCCCTTAAGTGTTGCACTTGTTCAATCTCCTCAACTGGGTTTGGGTAAGTACCAATCTTTTTCTTGAGGGTTTTTGGCCCACGTGGCTTGTCTTGGGGAGTCTCAGTCAGTTTGGGTGGTCGAGGGGGCATTAACTGACTTGGTTGTGGGGCCGAGGAAGTTTCCTTCCGTTTCCCCTTATTTTGGTACTCGCTTGATTCTCCTTCATTGAGCTCCCGAGTGGGTTCCTCCCTTAAGGTAGTGGCTTTGGTCCCCATGGTTTCTATTGAATCGGAATCATCTTCAGGATCATTCATATACACGGGGTCGTCTCCTGTCCCTATGTTAGTCTTTGAACTAGGCTTGGAGCTCGTGGCATTAAGCGATCTCTTCCGCCGTGTTTTCTTTTTCTTTGCCTGAGCGATTGATGCAGTATCTCTTTCTTCAAGAATGTAGTTTTGATTTTGAAGCATTGACCGTGTAACTACATTCGCGGGTACAACGGGTGTGGTTCTTCGTGCTTGGTTGGTGACCTCAACCAAATTCAATGGCGTAATCTTGGGTGCATTAGGATTATGTGGACATTGAGCGATCAAATGATCTATGCCACAACGATTACATGTAAGTACCGGCATTCCCGATGTGCTCCCTTGATTTGGTTGCATCTGAGTAGCGATCTTTTGTAACCTATTAGGGCACTCCGCTACACGATGCGGTCCACCACACTCGTAACATTGAAGAGGTGGTCTCCTCGCCATGGTATTAAGGTTTTGCCCTCTTGTGGCAAGAGCAGCCGCTTGATATACAGGCTTGACTTGCCCGAAATGATCCTCCATGTAGTACTGGGGAATCATTTCAAACGTATCAATCCCGTATGGAGCAGTGGGGTCTATCTCTTCTTCATAGTCCCCACATGCACTATGTGACTCACAACCCATCTGGTTTACAGGGGTAATCCTTGGATGTGGAGGTTGTGGTCCTAGCACTGGCGGTGGTAACGGCACAGACTGGACTACATTCGGATTCCTTGGAACTATGTGCTGTGACGGTTGCTCGATAGGTTGTGCAGGCATTAGCGCGGGTACTTGAGGTGTGTTTGACCAAGCTAGTGGTGCCTGGTTTGCCAACATTCGCTTAAGTGTTAGGCAATCTTTAGATTGATGGCCATACTTACCACATGCATTGCAATTCCCATTGAATTTGACTCTGAATGTGAGACATTCACTCGTGCTATGTGGTCCTAAGCACACCGAACACCATTGTTGCTCTCTCCTTGGGTACATATGGCTATTCTGAGGAGCTCGATTACCCCTAAAGTATTCTTGGAGAGCCTTAGTAAGGTCGGTCACAGACATTTCAGATATCTTGGGCTCCTTGGCAATTGGTTTTACCGTCATTGGCTCGTGCCCAGATACTTGCGAACTAACGGATTTTGTTTCTGAAGACACCTTTTTACCTGCAATCATCAAGTTGTCTTCTAACTGGATTGCATTGGTAGTGACTGCTTCCCACGTTGTAAGACCTCTAATGACCAGGCCATTGTAAATGTCCTCGTGGCGCAATCCTCGGATGAATCTATCGAGGAGTTGGTTGTTATTGAAGCGTTCATCGGGAGTGCAGCGAGAATTTAGATGCTTCAATCGACTTATAAAGTCTCTCACTGACTCCCCTTCCTCACGTTCAGCTTTTTGGAGTTGAGATGCTACTCCCCAAAGCACACCCTCACGTATGTATTCTTTCAAGAACAATCTCTTAAGAGTGGGGTAGTGAGTGCGCTCTTCAACGCTTAAGGTTTGATACCAATCTCCGGCCTTCCCACTTAAGGTTAAGCCTAGGGCTTTACACTTATGCAGCTCATTGTGCTCTTCCAAGGAATCACACACATGTTCAAAGACTTCAATGTGCTTTCTAACATCCTCGTTACCACTGAAGTTTTGAGTGAGCTTAGCCACTTGTACTGCCTTGCTTCTAGGTTCTCTCTCAGGCATGCCCCACATGTTTTCCACAATGGATCGTCCGATCGTCTGAGCAAACGCTGCGAGATCACCTAAGTGAGCAGGCATAGTTGGTGGAGGCACTTCTGGGATAGCCTGGCTGATAGGAGTTGGCGTTGGTCTGAGTAAGTTGGCAAATGATGTAGGATATGATATGTGGCTAGGCCTAGCTCCCCTTGGATAATGGTTATGATAAGGTGGTCGTGGAGCATACGCCATTGGCATACTAAGAGGCATAGGAGCTACATGAGCATGAGTAGCGATAGGTACATATGGTTGATAGGCACTGGCACGCACTGTTGTAGGTACTGTTCCACTAGGTAGCGGTGTCGTACTAACTACAGCGGTAACAGGTGCACTTTCAGCTATGCTCATCATTGGGGTAGGCGTTGCGGATTCCTTAATGGAAAGTTGAGCCAAGGTTGGAAAACTAAAGTTACTGCTCGTGGGCTCAACCTGCATTGAGACTCCAGGCGAAACAACATACGAAGGGTCTATGGGACTCACCGAGGGAGTCTCCAATTGTGATAGGGTTGGTTGTTTGGCCTTGCCCGTATCAAAAAACCTCATAGGGCCAGTGGAAACTAGGTCCACTCCCCTATTTTGCCTCTCAATTTGGATAATTCTATGAATCACCTCACATATCATGTGTTGTTGCTCCTCTAGATTAGTGGCGCTAGATGTAGATCGTAGGACTTCTAACCAACCTACATGGTATGTGTAACCCGTGTATAGGTCCGTTAGAGTCTCTGTGTGTAGATCATATTCCCAATTTTCATTGAGAAATATCCCATCTAGACTTGGTGTGCCAAACGGTTCTCTTGAAGTGGACGCAATGTCACTTCTTATGGATTGGCTTCTAGGGACCTCTACTTTAGGAAGAGCATCAGAATGTGGTAGCTCAGTAGGGCCCTCATTAAACGAAGTGGGTAGAATATCCACATGGACACTCTTTGGGAGGGTAGGGTCCACATAAGATGTGAATGGCGAATCTACTACCCCTCCTTCCTCATTTACTTCGCTTGTCGCATGCTCAGAGCATGTAGCTCTACTAAAGGTCTCTATTAAACGACTAAACATGCTAGATCCGGGCTGTGGGGCCCACACTGGCATGTTTTGGCTTGTCTCCTCAGGGTTCTTGGTAGGGTGCCCTTCCATGGCTTCTGAGTCGAAGGATGAGTCACTATCCACTATTCGTGGATCTTGGGTTGCACTCCCTTGGGTTCCAGCCGAAGGCCAAGATGCCAACGTGGAGGGATGGTGTGAGCCTGCGTAGACTGAAACGCTTTCTAGTGGTTCAGGCTCTAGCACCCGACCAGAACGTAGATGCATGTGACGTGGGTACCCTACGTGCGTTGGTAACTACCCTTGAAACTCACACAAGTAGTTTCTTAGGTGTTTCGCACCCCGTTTTTACTTGTTTTTGTGTTGTTTTTAACCCGTTTTTGACCCCCTTACTTACGGTCGAACTTGGACTAGGGCGTGTGATAGCTCGAAACGAGCGTATCGTTTAAAGGGTCCTAGTGTGCTTTACAGCACCGTGTTCGCCTATCTAGAGCTCCTGTAGTCCTCAAAATAGTCCGTTTCCTTTGGGGGGGAAGGGGCAAAAGCCTATTTGCTTGTGGAGGAAAGGGTGAGGGCTTTATCCCACATGCTCACTTTACTCCTTGGGGAGTGGGTTACATATAGGGCACGACTTCCCATAAGTTCTCACTTGAGAGAAAGCTATGGAGGCTCACTCTCCTATATATATATATATCAAAAGACCGAGACCGAGACCGAGACCGGGGCCGTGGGTCAATTGGGGTTCTTTCTTTTCAAAATTTTTTTCTCCAATTAGAAAAGCTTTCCTCTCCACACATTCGGTTCTTTCTTTGAAAATAAAATTTAATTTTTTTATTTTTTATTTTCTGTTTTTTTTTAATTTTCTGTTTTTTTGTGGGATAAGTTTTCTATGGTTTCCTTAGGGTTCGGCCTTGGCCGCGATGCAGTTCGCACACACAGCACAGATCTGGGGATTCAAAAATCCCTCTCACACGCAGAAACCAGATAACAGAACGTACGCCCACACGCGGAGCGAAAATATAACAAAAGGAACAGGAATACAGAAGACAAATTGCAGAAACAGAGATTGAAAACCACAGAAACACCTCAACAGCAACACAGACGCCTTCCCTACAGTGTAGATTAAACTTCACGCAGCAGCCGAGCTACAAACTGGAGCTTGGTGCAGGGCAACTCCCCGGCAGCGGCGCCAAAAATGTGCGCTTTTGCCGCACAGGTCGTAGCTGGGGACTTGCCGGACACCGTATGCGAGCCACGAATGGCTGCAAGCATGCAACCAGGGAAGGAAGCTCAAACAGAATGCCAAAGGGTGTGTCACTCACCGCTCAACCGCCGCCTTGAAGGATTCCCGCGTCGCAGCCGTGAAGGAGGAGCCGCCGTCGCCGCTCTACCGCCTCTCCGCCGCCGTGCCGCTACACAGTGCTCGATCGCTCTCTCACTCTCTCTCTCTCTCTCTCACACACACGCAGGAGGAGGAAACCAAAGAGATAAGGCAAGAGCACTCTTGTATTCACAACACATGAGAATAAGGATTTTAGGGTTACAATTGACTCTTATAGCTGACTTGGCCGTTCACACTTGGGCGCCCATACATGGCCGGCCGACCCTAACCCTTATCCTACTGATATCCAAGGTGCGCCTCTCATCGGCGATCACCCAATCCCTTCATCCTTAACATATGGTGCCGACAAGCCCGGCCCATGACTCAGAATATTTAAATTAATGACGTAAAATATAGTACGTCGCAATGTCCGCCATGGGTTAACAGAGCTTCACTATTATTTTTGGTACACACTAGATGTGTGTGAACATCCTCTAGAGGGATTGGTCATTTTTGTAAAAAGTAAAGAGCCCTATTTTTGGCAAAAGCTTCACATTGGCTCAAGGGCTATTTTGGTAATACATGATTAAAATACCCATGTCGTGCAAGGAGCCAGCACGCATAAGGGGGAGATTTAACCCAATCCTTTGTTGATGGTGATGTCGTCTAAGTTCTATTTTCAAGTCTATGGTTTTATCTCATGTTTATTTTCATATCCATGCTTAATAATATACCCAAGGCCTTGTGATTATTTTGAGGATTCATTGATGTAGAGGTTGCTTCTTCTTCACTCTGTCAATGAGCTCCCAAAAGACCCTTCCACATAAGCATGTACATGGTCTTCATTTACCATGTATAAAATCCATCACCATTGAATTTATTAATCTCTTGTTCCATGTTTGAGGGGTCTTACTGAGTACTACTCAGCAGTGTCTACCTCTTGATTACAAGTTGGGCATGTGCAACAATACAAGCAAGATTAATGCAAAGAGTTGGTGCAATACAAATAAGAAATTTTCACTTTCCACTTTTGATTTTTTGATTCCAGAGCTCTTGAGAGAAGCCCTGATGCAATATGAGTGCTTTTGGTGTTAATTCAAGGTTAATGCAAGCTTTGCAAAAACTTAAAAACGTTGAAAACCTCAACAGAAAAACTGGACAGTTTTGACATGCCTACATTGCAGAGAACATCTAAGAAGATCCAACCGTTGGATTACTTCATGTAAAAATAAAAGTTGTTTGTTACCTCATGATTTTCACTTTCACCGTTGGGATTTTCAAAATAATCTCTCAGATGCTATTGGGGTGCACCTTACTAAAGTCCAAATTTCAAGCAGTTTGCAGCAATTGCAGCCTCCTTGTTGGCCTTTTTTTTTTTTTTTGCTTGCTCTAACTCCCCCAATGGCATGAGATTTGGGCTGTGGGTAGCTCATAACAATTCTAAACTTAACCTAAGAGGAATCAGCCCAATTGTGAGTAGAGAGAAAGAATGAATCAACAAGCGTGGATAGCAACCTGCCGGTTGGGAGGTAGAGGATAAAATTGGCCAATTCCTTGGATGTGTAGCTTAGCAATAGGTTGAGGAATGTGTGGCTAAGAGGGTTTAGGCAATGGTGCAAATGATTGAGAGAATAGAGCATGTCAAATTTGGGCCACAAGCAGAAGAAATGGATAAGATATGATTAGTGCTAATTGAGCTGTGGGAAGACTAATGAGAAGAGGGAAGATAGGTAGGAGAGCTATGGGGAAGCTCTGATACCATGTTGAGATTTTGGGAGACCCAAGGTCTCCATGGTAATGATGTTAATCCCATACTAATCACCTACTAATTACACATGATTAAAATGACCTAAGGTGGATGGTGTCTAATTATACACATGATGATGTGTATGTGCAATAGACTCAAATCAATTAGGTTCTAAGATAGATTAGCTTGGACTCATAAAGAGACTTGAGATGTGCAAAGTGCATGAGATGATTCATTGCTTGAAAAATGACCCCTTTTATAGCGTGGAGGTACAAATCTCACGGGACTTCCCTTTCATATGGGATAAATGTCTACTTGCCATATGGCATTTCTCACTCCATACCTCTTGTCTAGTGCACTTTGGCACCACAATTCTCAACAGTTTTTCCATGCGCGGACGAAACACATTGAGGTACACTACCACTTCATCTCAGGGAGAGAGTCTTGGCACAGGCGACATCGATTTGGCCTACATCAGCTCACATGATCAGGTCACTGACATCTTCATAAAGGCCTTGGGAGCTGTGAAGCTCCGCAGATTTCAAGATATGCTTCGAGTTCAGGAGTTGGAGTTAAGCTTGAGGGGGAGTGTTGAGATGTCAAGCTTAACATGAGCTGACACTCACAGGGCGCCTACATGACCGTTCGACATTTACATCACTGGTGGCGAGTTTGGTAGCTAGCACCGACATATCTTCGCCAGAGATTCTACAGCTGGACTACACCGACTATTCCACATCTACCTACTCCACTTCAGCGTGTTCACATTATGGACCACTTGTATATACTCTAATACGTATGTTAGCCACTTTATCTCCTTTGTAGACCTCTTTTGTTAAAGAAGAAGAAGAACAATTTTCAGCCTCTCACCTTGTGTGCTGTCTTCTAGGGTTTGTGTGAGTGTGAGTGTGCTTGTAAGAGCTCAAGCTCCCTTCTCCCTTGCATCTTTTCAATGTTGTAAAGAGTAATAATATGCATTCAATCACATGAAAAGGCATGTGCAATGACATGCAACACTATGCAAGTGCATGCAAATAGTATTACATGCAAATAGTAATTACATGCAACACTATGCAAGTGTATGCAAATAGTATTACATGCAAAGACATTAAATGAAATGCAAGACTATGCAAGTGTATACAAAGATAAATAAAGGGCATAAGTGCTTATATAAGTGCATCCAAGGGATAATAAAGGGCAAGTAATGCCATGGTGGTCGTTCCCCGCGCCCAGAGAGAGCAACCAGGGTGCCCACAAAGAGAGAGAGAGAGAGAGAGAGAGAGAGAGAGAGAGAGAGGGAGGGGATAGAGAGAGAGATAATGATAATAACATTCCAACACATGCAAAGGAATAATAAAAGAAAACATAGTGTGTGTGTGTGTGTGTGTGTGTGTGTGTGAGAGAGAGAGAGAGAGAGAGAGAGAGAGAGAGAGGGGCAAGGTGGGAGATGAGATGAAAGAGAGAGCGGAGAGAGATAAAGAGAGGGGACAGAGAGAGAGAGAGAGAGAGAGAGAGAGAGAGAGGGAGTAAGATGAGGTGAGATGAAGAGAGAGATACATGGCGGAAGAAAGAGTGAGAGGAAGGGAGATGAAGTGAGAGAGAGAGAGAGAGAGAGAGAGAGAGAGAGAGAGAGATGGAAGAAGGTGGGAGAGGGAAGGGAGGAGAGAGAGAAGAGGAACGGAGATTGAGAGAGAGAGAGAGAGAGAGAGAGAGAGAGAGAGAGAGAGAAGAAGAAGGTGGTGGAAGAGGAGAGGAGAGGAAAGAGGGAGACAGAGAGGGATGGAAGAGGGTGGAAAGAGGAAAAAGGGGAGAGAGAGAGAGAGAGAGAGAGAGAGAGAGAGAGAGGGAGGGAGGGAGGGGAGAGAAAAGGGAGGAGAGAGAGAGAGAGAGAGTAGGAAGAAGGTGGGAGAGGGAGGGTAGAGAAAAGGGAGGAGAGAGAGAAGAGGAAGGGAAAGAGAGAGAAGAGTGTGGTGGAGGGAGAGAGAGGAAAGGGAGGAGAGAGGGAAAGGGAGAGAGAGAGAGAGGGAAGAAGAGTGTGGTGGAGGGAGAGAGAGGAAAGGGAGGAGCGAGGGAAGAGGGTGGGAGAGAGAAGAGGGAAGAGGGAGGGAGAGGGTGAAATGGAAGTAAGATGAAGTGAGGGAGAGAGGAAAGGGAGGAGGTAAGGTGGGCTAGAGGGGATGGGATGAGAGGTGGTGGTGGAGGTGGGAGGAGACAGGAGAAGCTAGTGGAGGGACTAGAGAGAGAATGTTCACATCTTTAAGAGAGAAGGATTTCTAGCAAAAGCTCCCTCAAAAAACACACTCACTCTAATCTCTGTGATTAAGTTATTCATCATGCCTAATCCATATCCTTAATCATAGCTGCTATGGTTCTTTCAATAATATCATAACAATGTAGATGTGTTGCTCCTTTGATATTTGTTTTTATTTAGTGATACAAGACTTAGCTACATTATGCTTGATAGTTTTGTTTCCAGATTAAGTATCTAATGTTGGAAAAGCATTTGCTCAATGCTCCACTCTCATGTTGGTACTATGGGTGACATATGTGTTGTATTTTGTAAGGCCCCCTTTATGAGGAGTAGCTGTTGTGTGGTGAGCACCCGGGTTCCAAGACATTAGATGGTTAGGAGAAGGGTTATGTAGACTTAGCACTCTACCAAGTAGAATGCATGCATGTATAAGCTATGTGACCGCATTAGTGAGTGTTAGATAACAAACCAAGGACATATTATTCTCGGGTTTTGGGGCCCATTTGAGGGTTGAGACAGTCTCTGATGGTTGTGCAACTGTGTAGAAGTTCCCACGAGACACTGTTATAGCCTAATATGGTCCTAGTCGGATGATATGATCAATTGGTCATTTTGGACCAAGTCATAGGTTGGCTTGACGTGGCCGCCCTCCATGTCAATGTCGACCCTTGGTACTATATATAGACTAGTTTGGTAGCCTTAGTTAATCATTATGTTCATTGTGTTCAAGCACTCTTGTAAGCAAGAGATCCTTCGTCAATAGTCTAGTTAGATTGCCACCATCAAAGCTCCTTACATGGAGCACATGAGTGGGCAGACAACCATCAGTTTTGTAATCAAAGTTTGTTAGTAGTAATATTGTTCACTCTCCACTTCTTTCTACAATTTAGTGCTTTATATTGTGTTGATCTTGTTTCTGCTATTGTGTTTTCTTACATGTAAATGGTAGTCCTCTCTAGTATAAGTTTAAAGAAACATCGTAAGAAGATTAAGGCATTGCAATATTTTCGGAGCACATGAGTGGGCAGACAACCATCAGTTTTATAATCAAAGTTTGTTAGTAGTAATATTGTTTACTCTCCACTTCTTTCTACAATTTATTGCTTTATATTGTGTTGATCCTGCTTTTGCTAGTGTGTTTTCTTACATGTTAATGGTAGTCCTCTCTAGTATAAGTTTAAAGAAACATCGTAAAGAAGATTAAGGCATTGCAATATTTTCAAAGTCTCCAAGTCCATATTAAAATGAGTTGAAATCTCTTATTGCAATTAGCACACAATATGCTAATATTTAGAGGAAAATATACAAAACTAAAAAAGGAAATTAAAAATCTTACCAAAACCTTTGTGTGTGTACCCCAAGCATGCAAACCCAACTTCTTAGCATAATGCAGCGATTAAATATCAAAGGGTAAAACTTTCGCACCTAATAATACATGCACCATTATCATTGAGGTAAAGTTGGAATAGATGCTCTTTTACTAAGTCAAAGTACTAATGACCAAAATTAACTCCTTCCCGGCAAGAGGTCATTTATGAGATGTAGAGTCGATCGACAAAACAAAATTTGATAAAAAGAAGCATTCATGTATTGCAAGTGAGATAATAGATATGAAATCAAATCAAGGAGATTAAATTTGTGTTGGCATTCACTCGTAGATGATTGACAAGGGGGAAGGGGTAAATCGAGGGGTTGGCAAAGAAAAAAGAAGCCTCTCATCACACATTAGATGTAATTTAGAAACCAGTAGAAAAGTTTTAAAAAATGAATATATGTGAGTCTTTCAATGAAGAAAGTAAAATAAAAAATGAATGATTCCAATTAAAATGTGTTGATCAAGGAGTTTGAGTGAAAAAACACTCCCAAAAAAACACCCACTTACCGCTATATCATGAATAAGGCATGGAAATGCTAACAAACACTGACCATAATATGGCACCAAAATGTTTTTTGCATTTCATTAAATATATTATGTGAGATTTTCAAGAATAAGAGTGTTTTTCTAAGGTTTCATTTTAGTATGTAATTATTAATGCTTGAAAGTCAATGAAATGATGACCCCCATTTCCTCTCTATTTAAGGCAATAAAATGATGACCCCCCATATCGTTTCTATTTACATATATTCACCCATATGCTTTCTATTTTTACAATCCTACCTATTTAAGACAATAAAATGATGACCCCCCCCATATTTTCTATTTGCATGCATTCATCCATATCTTTTCTATTTAAGGTCCACAATTCTCTATAAAAAGCCTCAAAGGGCTCACTCAACCACTCAGAGAGAAGGAGTAGAGGGAGGGGTGGGAGAAACTCATTTCTAAGATTGTATTAATTAAATACCATGTCTCAGTGGCATTTAATTAATACATATCAAATAATTTGTTTTATATATATATATACCAAATAATATAGCCCCCTTGTAAACACTGACCATAATATCAAACACTCACCAAAATATAGCCCCCTTGTAAACACCCTAAGTTTTATGAACATTTTTGGAAGGAAGGCATTGCCAAAGCCCTAGTCTCTCTCTAGGGTATGGTCTTTGCGCTGGAGCTCGACACAGCAGGGGGTTTCGAAAGCAAAATTATGGACGATGCAGCCAAGGACTATGCAGCTGGCTTCGCCGCTGGAGTGGCCACTGTTCTCATCGGACACCCTTTCGACACCGTCAAGGTTCGTGCAGTTGCTTTGTTCTATGGTGGAATGCAGACATCCTCAAATGCAACTCGTGGGGAGCGTGCGTTTGAAGTTGGGTGGTTTGGGTGAATGGAAGAGACACAGCTACTGGTAACCTCATAGGAACCATCAAACTGGGATTCCAAGATCACATCCATGCATGATGTGACTCCAGAGGGACGAACATGCACGCTTATAGGCAGGCATGCACTAAAACACCACCATCTGTCACATAACGACCGTTCCTAGAGCTAGAGACCATCTAGAATCATTAGGTTTAACCTGTGTTAGCTCCACGCTTCAAGCATTACTTCTAATCTCAAGGATGTCTCGTACTTATTCGGGAGTCTCAGCGTATCCATTATGCTGATGCTCTTAGATGTCAGTTCAGCCAAGCATGCTCAGAAAATGGCAGTTCACATGCATATAAAGTCAAGTCTAGTGTGAACATGCAGCATTGGCAATGCAACATTGTCAGCAGGATGCATGGTGAATATAAGCATGGCAACAATGCTGGGCAAGAGAAGATCAAGCTAGGCAGCGGATGTGCAGCCTTGGCAGGGGATTTGGAACTCCGAGCAATATAAGGATCTCATGTTTGCTGTTTAATCCTTGTGTGTTTGTGGAAACACTAGCTTTTTTTTGATGAAAAGCATAGAGAAGGTTTTAGAGAAAGATAAGATGTTGCACACCATCTCATTCAGGCTGGGCTTGATCATCTCTATGCATGCAAGGAGCTTGATCTTTATTGCGTTACTGCATGAAGATATGCTAAAGATTATGGATGAGTATTGTCCGATTGATACACCTCCATCAGAAAGCTCCATTTTAAATCGAGCTCTTAGCTGCTGCCATGTGTTGCAATCATCCATGTAGGGTGATTAAAAATTCTCCTATGCTTATTTGTTTCTAAATTCCTTGCATGTTGGTCTCTTCAGATTACTTCACAAGAATTTAATATTAATAATAATACTTATTTTTAGATTTAATACTCTAGGCCCTGCCAAACCTTGGTGTAATGGTTCCTTAAACTCGATTAGCAAGGCTTTACATGGCAATAAACTGCCATAGTTGTTACCTTATCTTGAATTCAGCTTAACTCAATACGAGCTTATTGAATGCAAAGTTGTTGATTTCTTGGTTGTCATGTTTCGCAGGTGAAGTTACAGACACAGAACACTGAAGTTAACACGGTCAAATATCGCAATGCGGCACATTGTATCATTGACATTCTAAAGACCGAAAGGGTGGGATTAGAATACTAATTTCATTCTGATCTTTTAATGCCTTTTTTATACACAAAATGACAAATAATCTTCCTTTCGTGTATTTGTTTGTTCTAGTAAAAGCCTAAATGACAAATAATCTTTCTTTTGTGTATTTGTTTGTTCTAGTGCAAAGGCTTTTACAAGGGTGCAACCTCATCATTTGTTGGTGTTGCTTTGGAAAGCTCAGTGCTCTTTGGGGCTTATTCTCAGATGAGATCTGCATTGCAGGTATTACATGAAAGGGAAAGCTTTTGTAGGTACATTCAATGATGCATTTTGTGTATATATTGCAGTGTCTAGGTAGTAATGTCAATGTTTGGCTCCGTAAACATGCTCATTCGGATGTATGACATCCTTGGTATCCAAAAGCTATGTGTGCAGGACATCATAGAGAGTTAGTATGACTAGCTAGGATGTGCATTGATGCTAGTATGACTAGTAGATGGCACTCTAGTATGACTAGAATTGGGGGCTTTGCTGATATGATTGGTACTCCCACGGGGGTTTGCTAGTATAACCAGTTTTTGTATCTAGTGTGATTGGATCCAGCTAGTATGACTAGCACACTCTACTCATTGTATTCAAAAGAAAATCAAACTAAAAACTTGCATAGAAACCTTGTTTTCTTAAAGGCAAAACGCTGATGCACTAATCCTCACGAAAAGAGTGGATACAACCAGTCCGTAGGCGAGGAGTGGACTCCCTAGGTAGAGGGTTGAAGGTGCTCACCAAAGTGATCAACTAGAATGATGATGAAATGAGGAAGAGAGCAATCCATATATATACTCTAATATGAGCAAGCCGCCTGGCGAGTTCGTTTCGTTCCGACTTCAATAGACAAGAAAGTTGAGAGATTTAGCATAGGAATGACGGCGAGCATCAAGTTTGAAGCAATTAGTGATTCAGGGCATAGAGTTTGTGTCACAATCGGGTGCATGGTTATACAGAATTTAATACTGAAATCACAAGATTATCATCCTTTCATCACCTGCCATATCTCACATACACATCCATTACCGTTGATTATACAAATTGAAAATACTAAAAAGAAATGATACTTCACTAGGGACCAGCAGATGGGTGGTCCCCCCTCCCGCTCTTGAAGGATTTGTATTGCGTTAAGGGAGTAAGAATTTCACGAGTACATAAAATGGGTGGCTTGGCCCAGCCATACACCACCGTTAATTCCAAAATAATTGAATATGAAAACAATTCACAAATACTATACTTGCCCACAAGTAGCCGAGCTAAATGCTAGCAATATGATGCCCAACACCCTTCACCAAAATTGCCCAGCAATCTCGAATTGAATGGAAGCTTAGCTTTCTGCAAATGTAGCTTAGCTTCTATAAGATCAACCATGTAGTGGTTGAAAATCAGCCTTAGGAGAATGCCCAACACTTCCCAAGGGTTCTCCCGTGTAGAGAAAGTAGCAATCGGAACCAAGATGATTCTTCCAAAGCTTCAATCTTTGGAAATAGTCTTCTTCTTCTTTTTTCAAGCTTGAATGGAGTCTTTCAATTCTGAGAATCGGAGTTTTGCTAGTTTCGTAGTGTTTTTGGAGAGAGAAAACACTATGGTATGGCTGGAAAAATACTCTACAATAAGTACACCAGATAGAGCAATACACAAAGGCCAAGTAATGCGTTTGAAATGGGAATTTATAGAGCTGTAATCAGCCTAGAAGGAGGCGCCTAGATGAAGAGAAGAAGTGGAGAATATTGCTCATGAAACGTTGTGGTAGGGAGATGTTTGTGCATGACTTTTGGATCACAAAGAATGGCTACTAATCAAAAGAGCAACTCGTGTAGTAAAAGTTGAGGAAAAGACTTACTTTTCTTACTTTTCTTTTTGAGTTATAACTAACTTGCATGACTTCTTTTGGGGAAAAGTGAGCTTCCATGATTTGCTTTTAAGTAAAGTGAACTTGCATGGCACATTTTTAGGTGTATGAAAAGATAAAGCTTTGCATGATGCATGCATGTAGCTGGAAAAGCTTGCATGTTGCATGCATGGGGGTTTCTAGTATGCATGAAAGTTTTTGGCCATGCATGTCGCATGCATTTGGGTTTCTAACTATGTATGTCACATGCATGGGGGTTTCTGGCCATGTATGTCGCATGCATGGGGGTTTCTCATCATGGAGAAGAAAATCATCAACCATATTTAACTAAACTATCATGCATGCATGCATGCATGGAGATAGAAAACCCGCATAAGAGTGGGCTGCCTTCAAAATATCAACTATTCATGTACAAATCCATCAATACAAGTTAACTGAAGACACTATGCAACATACTAGCCCATGGGTGCAATCCAAGCGTCCCTAGATCCATGAGCTTCTCATGACACATGTAATAAAATCCAGGCATTGTCCAGGCAAACAAAACAATAGACACAAATAAAAATAAGCCATGCACACAAATGTATGCATTTAAACACATATTTTAGAAGTTAAGCAGAAGGGGATGTCACGTGCATCCTGCACTTGGATGCCACGTGGACATATTTGAACAAGAAGGTGCAAGACCTGGAGTGGAAATTGGTCCCATGTGAGCCTAGTCCAGGACGAGTTAGCCAGGGTTCCACTCTACGTGTCCGAGGTCAAGTGTGCATTGTTCTGCACATGAAGCAGTGCCAGTCCGTACTGAGAGTCTTCCTCTGGTGTCGTGTATTTGGTTTGCAACCAGATGCCAGGCATCTGTCTAGAAGCATGTAGGTTGCATGTAGAAAGGGGCCAGCCCTTGCGGGTACCCCAGAAAGGAGATGACATATCTCTTGCATGGGCTTTAGGTGGGCTTAGGCCACCCAAGAGGGGCTAGGCAAACCCTAGGACTTGCCCACCAGCCCTAGGAGGGGCTGGGCAGGCTGACGGCCAGCCCAAGAGGGCTTGGCCAGGCAGCCGATTGGCCTTTGAGCCAGCCCAGCCAGTCGGCCAGGTCTGGGTGCTGCGTAGCACCCAGATGGCCAGGGCCAGGAGGCTGCCCAGCAGCGAGGGAAGCACCCAGTGGCTAGCATGTTAGCAATGTGAAACGAATGATTAAAAAAGGCATTTATTACTTTTGGACCAGGTCGTGAGGCTCCTAACAGCAGGCCGACCAGTAGGATTTAGGGGTATAAATACCCAACCTAGAATTCAGTCATAGTATCTTATTATTCACAACGGTTGCTACGTTCCAAGGGCTAGGACAGCCAAGGGGAAGGTGCTCAACCAAGGTGAAGAAGTGCAGGTCAAGAATCAGTCTTTATTTTAGATTTACATCATTCTAATAGAGCAAATACACCATTTGTGGTGGGGGCCCTACAGAGGGTATTCGGACCCAATACTGTGTCCTCCTCTCTCTCTCTCTAGCCCCAGAGTATAGCCGCACTAGAGGTACACTGATTGATCGGGCTATAGAGCTGGGGCGGTCCAGGCGCCCCAAGATGAGAGGCCCATCTCGACACCGGCGGAGACTACATCAGAGGATCAGGACCATACTAGCACGGCATGGGAGACGTCCAGTCAGAGTACTCACCATGGAGGACATTGAGGATATCCGCCATCGACCGATGAGAGACATCTTTGGATAGTGATGTGTATGATGCTTACCTTTGTTGCTGGAGTTTTCCTCCCAAATGTTATCCATTAGGAGCTCCTAGTACCGTACTTTTCCTCACAGTTATTTTAGTTTCAGTTAGTTGTTTTTAGCTTTTCTTACACAGACATTGTATCAGATCCACCAATTGTTGTAACCTTTTTGGTCTCATAGGTCATTTTGGCCTTTTGAAGACGTTAATATTTCATTTCATTTCATTTCATTTCATTTCTCTCTCTCTCTCTCTCTCTCTCTCTCTCTCTCTTTTCTGCACATCTTCTATGTTGTGGGTTATATTCGTCATGAATGATTGCTGAATTTTGAGCATTGAAGTTACTGATTCTTCCACCAAGCTTTTGCACGATACAGAAAGAGAGTGGAGAGGAGAAACAAATGCAAAAAACTCAGATCTGCCTCTCCAAAGAAGAAACGCAGGTTTGAAACACTGTGGACAGCCACCAAGTTTGTGTGAAAACGCAAAAAATCAGCACCAATCAGTGATTCCAGCTCTAGACGTCTCTGGGCTTTAATACCATGTCAGAGGGCAGCGGAAAGATGTAGACAAATGACAAAAATGCTCAAGAGGGAGATGAGAGAAAACTTGGAATCTGGTGCTTGGCACCCTCTCTTGTATCTAAAATCACTCAATCGGAATAAATCTTTTCCTTAGGAGGGGCTGGCCTGTTCCAATCCTAGTGCTGTCTCTTGATCACATCATTTTACATGTGGATGGTGTTGTGTTATGTTAATCTTTAATAATTAAGTAGTTACGGAATTTGGGCTCCTAATCCACATTGATTTCATTGGTAAAAGGGTTGAGGTTTCCTTCTTCACTACGGTGGAAGAGGTTCTCTTCTATGCTAAACAGGGATTAGCAGGATTAATTGAAGATGGTTGACTGTTCTCCATCTCATGTGAGAGGCACCCCAGAGAGACCTATTACTGGTCATTTGGAAATTGATCCAAAGGAAGTTCTAAAGCAAAAGGAGGAAGCGATAGAGAGACAACGGAGGCAATTCCAGGAGCAAGAAGATATCAAGAAGTGTCTAAGAAATATCAATACTTAGTTCATAATGTATGAATTTATTGAATTGTTAGGTGTTGGGAAGATATTGCAATGCTATCTTTAACTTGCATGCATATCAACAAGATTGGGTGAGATAGTCGAAGTCTCTGTGATCATTGTTTCTAACAGCAGAAGGAGACCCTGTTTCGTGAGTGCTTAATTGCATGGCCTTGAATGTGCTGGTTTCTTGTCATAGGAGTGTTTCTTGATTGTGGGTTTCTTGTCATAGGGGTGTTTCTTGATTGCGGGTTTCTTGATTGGTGTGTGTAATTTTAGTGATTGAATAAGCAATGTATGCAGGCCCTGATGCTGTATTATTTGGCATGGTGGCTGATTCTTGGAAGGGAAGAGATTGTAGCGAACCAGAGCTTTCTTCTATTGTACCTGCCGCTGCTGTTGGTGGAGCATGCATCAGTCTGATTTTGTGCCCTACCGAGCTTGTGAAGGCAAGTTTACTCTCTAGATATGCAGAAAGGTGAACTTAGATTCTAACGTGTACTCTTTTTTCCCACAAGAGAAGCTGTGTTTTGATTTGGTGAGGTCTGGGGGGCTCAGTGTCGGTTGCAGGTACAGGCAGGTGAAGGGGGGACAAGCTCTACACGTGTGCAAAGATATAATGGGCCTTTGGATTGTGTGCAAAAAACGATCAGAAATGATGGAGTAGGTGTACTATATTATACTTCTTTATTCAGGCACCCTTGAACTTTGCAGCCCTAAGTTGTGATATACTTTCCTGCAGGTACAAGGTCTGTTCAGGGGCGGTCTTACAACCCTAATTAGGGAATGTACCGGAAACTCTTTCTTCTTTACCACATATGAGTTCACCAGATACGGGCTCCTGTCAGCTCTAAAATACCCTGAAGACTTTGGGTCACCACAATCCGAGCCTGATCCATGGCAAAAATATTTGTATGGTAAAGCATATTCGAAAGTTATGGTTGAAGGGGCAGTGGATGTTTTGAGTGGTGGACTGGCGGGCATGGCGGTAAGCAAACAGACAAGTGTTGAAAAAGCATTCATGACTGCTTTTGTAGAGTTGCTTGCGTTTTAGAAAACCCATTTCAGAACTGAAGAGTTTGTACACGTGTCATGCAGTTTTGGGCTGTTGTCTTGCCATTCGATGTTGCCAAGACACGCATACAGACAGCTGTCGATCCGAAATCGAGCAGAAATCCTCTACACAACCTAAAGCTGGTAATGGTTACAGGGTTTGAATGGTCTGTAGATCTTAATTACTGATTCTTGAAGTTATATTGCTTACCTGTATTGTTTCGGCCCAATGAATTGCAGATTTATAGAGAGTTGGGCCTGAGAGGTCTTTATGCAGGATTGGGTCCGACTCTTGCAAGAGCATTTCCTGCAAATGCGGCTGCAATGGTGACATGGGAACTCACAGCAAAGTTTCTTGGGGTACGCCGACACGATCACTAGAGCTTTGGTTCAGACTGGGGTGGCCATAGGTTTTGTTTTGGTCAATTTAGTGCTGTTTTATTTTTCACCCTTGAACCCCAAATAAGTCACCAAGAGGATATATTGCGAACATCCTGATTATTTTGATGGGTCGTAAAGTGATGTTGTGAGCACGACCACTCAGAGTGTTGATTCAAATTGGGGTAGCCATTCGTTTTATTGGCTCCTTGAAATATGGAGTTTCCACCCACCCTCGAACCACCCAAAATAAATCACTCAATTTTGGAGCACTGGTGACTACCAGTGGTCATGATTTTGATTTTAATACACATCGTTTTTTTGTTGGAATTCTTAATGTAGTGATGTAACCCCTTTGAATGGTTTCCTACCATCTTGGTGAAGCAGTCCTAACTACAGAGAGGTATGAGAGTTCATCATCAACTCTCTCTCTCTTTCTCTCTCTCTTAGAGGGGTTGCCATCGTAGCTCTACACTCGCTTATAGAGGAGGATGGTACTATCAGTGGATGAGATCCTGGTATCTCTGGCCATCTTGCTCCGGGATTTTCAGTACCTCCTGAGGCCTGTGTAATTCGCGGGTCTTCTTTTCATTTCATTTTCAGTACTTTTTGTTTCCATGTTCACAGTCTACATATGGAACTTTTGTAAAACACGATGGCCTCATAGATAGACTGGGTCTTTTGTAGACATTAATAAAATTTTTCTTTCTCTCTCTCTCTTGTGAAATGCAGGTACTCAATCCAGAGATCTTGGGCTCAAGTCCTATCCTTTGTACTTGGTGTCATTTGGATCATATAAGAAACTGTTATATGCATTGCGGAAGACCCCTGCTTAAGGTGTGTGTGCTAATTAGTACTTCGTTGCATCAACTTTACTAAATGAAGAGAGCAGAGGAGAGAAATGCACAGTACACCCAATTGGTTTCCAACTAATCCACTCAAGGGCCCCAACCTTTCGGTTAAGATAAGTACGATACAGATCCATCTCTTTGACCTCATTATGTCTCCTTCATTTCCTTGATGAACTTTGGCCTTGGTACCGAGGTTGAACAATAGCCAGTCTCATTGCACTGAACAGTCCCTCATTGGAACAACTTGCCTAGTACCCACTGAGCTGGCTTTTTCTGCATCTGTTTCTTGCAGATTGCTAGCCTTTTCTCTGCTGAAGTGGAGGGTTGTTGTCTTGGACCTCGATGCTGCATGAATGCCTCTGTGATGCTCTGCTGTTCTGTCCGGGAAGTAGATGAGGATTGAGGGATCCAAGGTTCTATTCTTTGGAATAAATTCCCCCCTTTGGTTGGTTGGCCTGCTCGATCACTAAACCAACAGCTTCCTGCCTTGCAAATGCTGCCTGACCTGCTTGACCACTGGCCATGACCACTCGCCAGACTTTCTTGGTCTGTCCAGATGGGTCTTGTTCCAACGGACTGCCTTGTTGCTTGATTTTGGCATCCTTCCTCCCATATGATCTAGACAGGTATTTGGTGCATGGTACTTGGCCTAATATGCTGCTGGACATCTGAAAATACCTCAACTTTGAGTGGGTTACAAAACTATGCAGGGTTATGCACGGAGAACTGCCTGGACTTACCCAAGCTTATCCTGATGGTGACTAGCTTGACATGTCTGATTGATTGCCTTGCTGCATAACTTCGTCAGCCTTCCTTCTGCATGATCTAAACCGATGTCTAGTGGCACTAGGCCTAATAAGCTGCGGGAAATCTCATATATCTAGTGGGTTACAAAACTATGCAGGGTAAATACCTCTTATATTGAATGTAAACATACAATGTGGGCATGTAAGTGCCTCATATATTGAATGTACATATAAATGAACTTTCCACGGAATGTTAATTGTAATTATGAAATTCAAGTTTTGAACTTGGAGTGCTTATGAAGTTTGGTGCTAGCATCTCACGGAAGAATTCTGGTATAATCATGTTTCAGTACAGGTATTTGTGCTCAGTAGGTGGTTGAAATTCCTGGGAAAGTGTTAGTCGATTTCCAGAAAGGGCCTTTAAGGCTTGTCTTAAGTGGTGGATATGAAGAACATTGTTACAAAGGAGTTCAAGATTTCATGTGCGTATTGCCTACAAGAAGGGGCTTATTCTACATGAATACGGTGGTTTGTTATTGTTCTGTCGTCGACTTAGATATGCACAATAATTACTTGATTGCTATTAGGAGAAGATTTTCTTGCGTACAAGGAATTTTTGATGCTTCTCATTAGTGTTCTCTCATGTACCAAAAGAGACTCTTATAAGCGTGCATAGTGCAATGGTCAAAACTTTTCACATTGTGGTGCTTTCGTCCAGGTTGCAGCTAGTTGATATTGTGTTAATTCTTTCTCTCTTTAGTGGTGCATATGGCGTATGCCCTATCAACTACTTTTGTTGTAATAATTCTTTTTATTTGTTATGATCCTTAGTGCTAGGTTTCATTATGATTGAGTTTGCCTTGGACCTCCGGAGCTCTAATTGAAACTTAGTACATAGACCTTTGTATGATTGTATGCTCTTGTGTGTGTGTGTATGCGTGGGGGGGGGGGGGGGGGGGTGGGAGCATATATTGATACCAAGTTCTAGACCCACTATTAGGCACATATGATGTTAGTGGGAATGTTGAAGTATCTAGTCCATACTAAGCATGTTGTAGTTGATGGTTTATTGTCTTGTGGATGACTACCATGAGGCTATAAGTTACACTCTTTTAAGGTGAATTTGGGCATGTTTTTGGATCCATCTAGGTATATATATAAGACTTTTTGTCAAATTCTCATCTTAGAAAAGGGGCTCCTAATGTATGAAACTTGTCTTCACAACATGAAGTCTATAAAATTCTTTATGCATCGAGAGAGCTTTCATAAAGATTGATTTGAAACCATTGATTTAAGCTCATTTTAAAATTTTTGAATGAAGCTGAAGTTGCCAAAGGTGATTTTAAGATGCTTTTAGATATGTACAAGCATATACAAAAATATGGAGTCCGTTGCATAGCAAAGACTTAAGAGTCTGTAAAGCATAAAATCTTGTATTCCTTTGGAGTAATCAATATGTAGTTTCTTCTTTAAGAAAATTATTTTCAAAATTTCAAATTCACTTTGATAACTTATATCATTTAACAATTAATTCAAGAGAAGAGCTCAAAAGTCAATCCTTGCAAATGTGAAGCATTTATACTTGGCAAGCTTTGAGTTTTTTAAATCAAGTCAAGTCATTTTTTGAGTTCAGCCTTTAGACTTTTTGTAGTTATTTTGTTGCCTAGAATTATGAAGAAAAGGCGAGGTTAAGAGGCTACCATTGCTCCACTTGCGTCACGTTTCAGAATGTGATTAGGGTGGAGTAAATTATTGGTGAAGCTTGAAGGTGAGAGTTGTTTACTTAATTTAATAGTCGCGTTTCTTTGTTTCGGAAAATTAATTTGATTGTACCTAAGAAAAACAATCTTTCACTATGTCAATGTCCTTACAGATTGCTCTAGCTTTGAATTGGACAAATAGTGTTTGCATATAGTAGGATTGACAACATTGTTTTCTAGAATTCATTTTGATGACTACCTTACATTACTTGATGTTATCTTTTGTTGCAAATCCCTTTAGTGTGAGTCACCTTTGCATAACTCTTAGGCAACTCAAAGTGTGCTCTTTCTACTTTTGCTTTGCCCATTTCTCTTTTGTCCTTTCTTCTCACTCATATAGTGTCTTGTGAAACGGTTTAGTATTGGGGAAGAAGGGGACGTGAGAGAGGGTATTGTGGTAGATGAAGTGACACTATTGGGTTTGAAGGCACATAAGGAAGTGGTTGCATTTAAAGTACATTTTACACTCTTTTCTTCACTTGCAAAATGTCATGTTATTTCATTTGCACATTCTAGCTTTCATTTGCTTGTTCTAGTGTTTGGGCGACTTAATATGTTGATTTTGGTATGTGTGATTTGACACCTGATTTTTCTGTGGCTTGGAATGTGACCTTGCTTATGGTATATTATCATTGGCACTAATTTTCATGTGAATGGCATGGCAACTTTTCTTGTGGGACTTTGTGTGGGTTTGGCATGTGAACTTTCCTTGAGCGATTTTATTGTTGTTTGGCATGTGCATGTTTTTGTGGTTTTTCCCATGAAGAATCCCCCAAGTAGAAAGCGATTTTTCAAGGGAACCCTCTTAGAGAAAATCTGGTCGTCCTATTGAGGCTTGATTTTTGACGGGTGGGTATGCTTGTCTCGTGATAAATTTTTATGACAGCTTCCATCTAATAAGTGGCGTTCATGTGACAAGTCAAATATATACTTGCCCTTTAGAACCCTTATTCTAAGGTTAAAAATTGTGTGAATATCATCTCTCAATATGGTTTAGATATGAGTGAAAACATAACACTTGATTGCCAACATAGCATACATTACTTATATAGAGCAAAATCCATCATGATTATAAGAACTAGTATTTCAAATTTGAGTGTGTGATAAAACTACCATGACATGGATATTGAACTTTAATAATTATAAACTTCCACATAGAGTAAAAACTAGAACCCCATAAGTATATTGGCCTTAACTAGTATATGATATGCATAACCATACGTAATTAAAGTACTTAGAAATTGTAATTAAAGTATTTAGAAATCAAAGTGCTTATGCTTGGTACGCTCGATTGTGTAATGATAGTTAGAAAGCAACGCAATAAAGATTTTCTAAATAAGTGAATATCAAATGCAAATAGCAACAAGAAAATATGTCTTGGTCCATGTTGAGGCATTTTATACATTGTCAAAGATCCCTCTCTCGTTGGCATCTTTCCATGTTTCAAAGATCCATTCCTAGTCTACATCATCTATTTTTGGACCCGTGAGTGCCACTCTTATTAGTTCATCCAAAGTATTCACCATCAACTTTGTTCTTTGTATGTCCTTGATTAAGTTTTGCTTTGAGAATCCCCTTTCACATGCTACTATCCTTGCTGGTACCACAAGTATTGCTTACCATAACTACATTAAGTTAGGAAAGCTATCATGCCAATCTTTTATCTTGCAAAAATATCTCCAAGCCTCTTTCATGGTAAACCCTTATGCAAGTTATCACAACGAATGCATACATGTCTTTTTCACAAGACTTGTCATCAACCATTCTACATGCATTATCCTCACTACTTAAACTTGGTTGTATATGTCACAGTAATTTTTGAAGCCATCTTTTTGCATAACCTTGTCTTATTGCTTCATCCTTTGCATAATGACACGGGCTAAAAACCTTAACTACATTGAATAGAGGAAGGTTGGGAAACTAAGCAATTAAAACATCCACAAGTGCTTGAACATAATCTTTGGTCAACTCAATACATTTATCCAAGGTTCCATCTATGCATAGTCACATTATCTCTCATGTACCAAAAGAGACTCTTATAAGCTTGTATAGTGCAATGGTCAAAACTTTTCACATTGTGGTGCTTTCGTCCAGGTTGCAGCTAGTTGATATTGTGTTAATTCTTTCTCTCTTTAGTGTAGTTGATGGTTTATTGTCTTGTGGATGACTACCATAAGGCTATAAGTTACACTCTTTTAAGGTGAATTTGGGCATGTTTTTGGATCCATCTAGGTATATATATAAGACTTTTTGTCAAATTCTCATCTTAGAAAAGGGGCTCCTAATGTATGAAACTTGTCTTCACAACATGAAGTCTATAAAATTCTTTATGCATCGAGAGAGCTTTCATAAAGATTGATTTGAAACCATTGATTTAAGCTCATTTTAAAATTTTTGAATGAAGCTGAAGTTGCCAAAGGTGATTTTAAGATGCTTTTAGATATGTACAAGCATATACAAAAATATGGAGTCCGTTGCATAGCAAAGACTTAAGAGTCTGTAAAGCATAAAATCTTGTATTCCTTTGGAGTAATCAATATGTAGTTTCTTCTTTAAGAAAATTATTTTCAAAATTTCAAATTCACTTTGATAACTTATATCATTTAACAATTAATTCAAGAGAAGAGCTCAAAAGTCAATCCTTGCAAATGTGAAGCATTTATACTTGGCAAGCTTTGAGTTTTTTAAATCAAGTCAAGTCATTTTTTGAGTTCAGCCTTTAGACTTTTTGTAGTTATTTTGTTGCCTAGAATTATGAAGAAAAGGCGAGGTTAAGAGGCTACCATTGCTCCACTTGCGTCACGTTTCAGAATGTGATTAGGGTGGAGTAAATTAGAAAGCAACGCAATAAAGATTTTCTAAATAAGTGAATATCAAATGCAAATAGCAACAAGAAAATATGTCTTGGTCCATGTTGAGGCAATTTATACATTGTCAAAGATCCCTCTCTCGTTTGGCATCTTTCCACGTTTCAAAGACCCATTCCCAGTCTACATCATTTATTTTTGGACCCGTGAGTGCCACTCTCATTAGTTCATCCAAAGTATTCACCATCAACTTTGTTCTTTGTATGTCCTTGATTAAGTTTTGCTTTGAGGCTACTATCCGTACTGGTACCACAAGTATTGCTTACCATAACTACATTAAGTTAGGAAAGCTATCATGCCAATCTTTTATCTTGCAAAAACATCTCCAAGCCTGGTAAACCCTTATGCAAGTTATCACAACGAATGCATACATCTCTCTTTCAGAAGACTTGTCATCAACCATTCTACATGCATTATCCTCACTACTTAAACTTGGTTGTATATGTCACAGTAATTTTTGAAGCCATCTTTTTGCATTACCTTGTCTTATTGCTTCATCCTTTGCATAATGACACGGGCTAAAAACCTGAACTGCATTGAATAGAGGAAGGTTGGGAAACTAAGCATTTAAAACATCCACAAGTGCTTGAACATAATCTTTGGTCAACTCAATACATTTATCCAAGGATCCATCTATGCATAGTCACATTATCTGTGAAGATTGTTTTTTTGTAGCACCATTTGCAGAGCAACAATCTTCACATTATTTGTGAATATTATTTTTTAAAAGAATTGTTTGTAGCACCATCCATCTTTTATTTATGCATCTTAATTTCTTTAAATGAGAGCTCATAGCAACATCATGTACATGTCCATCCTTGTCCTCCTTCAATTCAAGGTAGCCAAAGTTTGTGCACTTCAAAAACTCTAAGAAATATGTTGTATCCAAAGCAAAAGAATTTGTCTTCAAGGAAAGATTACGTAAATTTATGGCTTGTTACATCAATTACAATTCTAATAGAGGCCAAATCAATATTGTCCTCTTATAGCTTGAGACTACGAAAGTTAAGCTCTTTCAACACATCTGCAAGCATGTGTAAGAAAAAGTGGACACCAGAAATCCTTGCTTTGTTATACCATTCCACGACCTTCGCATTTTTTCCACATGCTTAAATTAGCAGACATTAGAGAAATAAGACTTTGAATTATCTGACCTTGTGGAGCCACCTAATGTTGCGGATCTGTAGAACATGGGGTGAGCATCTAAATCCATGATTTGTAAAGGATCCATCAACTTGTTGTTTCTCTTCGATGAGTGGTTAATCCACGCGAATACAACTTGTTGGCAAACTTCTCTACAAACATGAGCTCCAGAAATGTTTTAGAAGCATTTGCAATTGCTAAAGTCTCTGCCGAGCTATGTAATGAATAGTTATCAAGCTTGGAACATCCTTCTTCATTAAGGTCACCAGCCATTGTAGATGCACCATCTGTAGCAATTCCAATTGTCTTTTGCTCACACAAGCCTCTTTTACCAAGAGAATCTTTCAATGCATCGTACACTGTCTTTCCCTTACCATCTTGAATGAAAACAACACCCATGTATTTTGAAGTCTTTGGTCAAATACCATTGTTTGCTTAATATAAGCACCATACACAATCAAGTGTAACTCTAGTCCACTATTAGCACTTTCATCCACCATAACCGAACAAAAATGACTCACTATCATGTGTAGTGTTTGTACCTTGATAAGTTGTGAACAAATTCATTGCCAGCATACTTGCTTTTTATATATGAAGTGACACCTTTAAAATCATTGTAAGCTACATAAATATTTAAAAGTTGCAATGGATATATCTATTTTTGCAATAAAGTACGTGAGTTTCATGGTGGTTAAAGACACGTGCCTTATTAGCATCTTCTATTTCTAAACACGCATGTGAATGGGCTTTGCATTTTTCTCTACGTCATGAGTCCATTTTGCCAAGGCTATCTTGTGACCACTTGACCCTTCATGGGTCTTAAGTGAATCATGTTGAAGAGAAACACATCCATCTCCCATACCCCAAAGGCCCAGGGAATTGGTGCTTTTCACAATATGAGTATTTCATAATAGTTTTGTCACCTTGCACAATGTATCTGAACCAAGGAAACTTGTCTTTCCATTGATCTTAAACTTTTGTTTAGGTCTCTCTTTCTGAGGGTTTTGAGAGCTCCATGAGATTTTGGGTTATTCAAATCAACTAAACATGTCTGCATCCTCATTCAAATCAAAATACAAAGCATTGTTTGTAGGCGCATTCCATCAAATCACAACATAAATTGTGTGTTGCTTCCTTTTTCTAGGAGCCATTCCTTAGTTGCATTAACTTTAAAGCACCACCTGCTTTTATTAAGGTACACTTGTAAAATTTATTTTGTTGTATCTAATCACCAACAATATATAATTTTAATTTCAAAGATTTTTCCTTTACTTGTTAAATGTTTAAAAGAAAAAAAAGGAAGAAAATATATCATGATTCATATGTATCGAGCTTACTTTGGGAAAACAATCAACTTGTTGACAATGAGATCGATCTATATTGTTGCTGCACCTCCACTTCAAGAATATCAACGTTGACACTTGAAGCCTTCAAGCAAGATTAACAACCTCCCTTATTGCTATTTTCTGAGGTTTAAAAACCATTAGAAACCATAAGACTCACCTCTCTCACTACTATCCAAGCTTAGGTTATAAAACCCTTAGAAGTTGTGAGGACTCCCAACTTCTGCAAGACTCCACTGTGTGTCCAGTCTCCAAGATAATAAGTATTAGTAATACTAATTAGTTCTCAAGCTTGTAGTCTCCAAGAGGGGGTTGGCGGAACCCACTAAGCAAAGTGAGTGGTCTCGCCTGGTTAGTGCATACGCAAGTGCCAAGGGAGGGTTTGTAATCATGAATCGCAGCCTGTAGCCTAGTGGACTGATCATGAATCGTGAGCATCACTGAGCTCTATGGAATGTGAGAAAAAAATAATGACCCAATTCTTGAGCATTGATTTCACTTCAAAGTTTAGACAAGCTTGAAGCAAGTGTATAATAATTTATGGAGGTTTAAAAATTCTACTGTACCTAAATTATAAGGGCTCAATCCTATTGACGATATTTTGTTTTCTTTGTCATTTCTATATTATCTTAAGGAAGAGTTTCACAAAACTTCCACGTGGCAAGAATTTGGAGGTTTGGGAAGGGGAGGAGAAGCTTTGGGTAGAATTTGAATTTGGGGTCTCAAAAGACATGCGAAGCACAGGTTACCTACTAGTCAAAATGATAGTATCTGATTCTTGTTTGCCCTTTGGGCGGTTGTAAAAAAACATGCCAAATACCCAAAAACGGGCTTGATGCCCCTTCAAAAAGCAACCTTGCTCCTATTATTTCCTCATAGTCCACCCTCCCTTGTTATCCCTTAGCCTATAACTCCTCATGCTCCTCTAGAATAGTTTTTCCTCTCCCCACACCTCCCTCATAGACTATAATCCACCCTCCCTTGTTGTCCTGTAGCCTCTAATTCCTCATCCTTCTCTCGAGAACAACTTTTCCTCTCCCCACACCTCTCCATGTACACTAATCTAGGGTTCCTAATCCCTTGCTTATAGCTGTAAACGTTTCCTCTTGCTACAATCTTATAAATCTTAGCTAAGAATCATGTTTGTAGATTTTCAAGCTCAAACGATAGTGTAGTTGTTTGCTTATTCATAACTTACATAGCTGTGCCTCTCCCGCGAGCGTTGTCACACCGTCACGTTGCACTATGGGTACTCGTCTCCTTCTCTCACCTCACTTCACTCACACACACTTACTAGCATGTATTAGGGAGAGAGATAAGCAAGAGCAAGACTCTATTGCACAATGGGAGAGTATGTTGTATTATAAGAGATATTCACTTATATACATGATGGCCATGAGTGTTCACACTCACTTAAACTGTGGCCAGCCGGACTCTTTAGGCTTATAAGAGGCCTAATGCTATTACAATGACTACTCTCATAATATATCCATGATGTACATCACTTAGGACTTCATTCTAGCTTGCTACCACATGCTCTTGAAACGGGAATCACCATAAATACTCCGTCACACCATTACGGGTACCTGTCCAAGTTGTAGCTTTGGACATCATTGATTCATATCTTGAATGTATGACCCTTTGGTGTATCTACGTTGACTCCTTGATGTAAGATAATGGCGGTAGCTCTTATTAACCCTAGAATTGGGTTAACACACTCACATAATACTTTCATAATAAATTAAAAAGTTATTTATTTCATCCTTGTATATGTAGGTTGTGACAACACTATAACCCAATAGGGAGAATGTAACAATTCAAAAATATTTACACTCTAATTAAAAAATTATTTATTTTATCCTTGTATATGCAATGTTGTTATGACAACACTATAAAGATTTAAATAAACCCAATAAGGAGAATGCAACAATACAAAAAATTTTACACTCTAAATAGAAACTCTGATTTTTGTTGAAGTCAAGATTACAACAAATTTAAAATAAAATATTTATTTCTTTCTAATCATAAAAGCCAAGTAATTCCCCAAAGCTTAATACTTTAACCTAGATGTCCGTTAGTTGCTTGGAAAACTTGTTAGCATATGTTGTCATGTTGGTTTCGTTGCCATCTCGTTCTTCATTAGTCTTTATAGAGAACATTACTCATACTTCAAACTAGATGTCCGTTAGTTGCTTGGAAAACTTGTTAGCATATGTTGTCATGTTGGTTTCGTTGCCATCTCGTTCTTCATTAGTCTTCATCACCAAATGGAGGAAGAGGAAAGTTCCAATTGTGAAGAGAAATCTCCAATGGGAAAAAATTTTATTATTAGCTTTCAATAAACTTGCAAACTTATGTGACTCTTCGTGGATGGGAGGGAAGGCCTTCAAAGAAGCATCATGAACTTGTTTTGTGTTTACTTTTTTTTTTTGCACCCACATCTTGGTCTTCATCACAACACAGATTCATATCAACATCAATTTATTGAATAATTATTTTTAACTATACCTCCCTTTAAGGCACATGTAATAGGAGTGCCAAGTTCAGAGAATAAATCCAATTTAAGGCACATGTAATAGGAGTGCCAAGTTCAGAGAATAAATCCAATTTTCAATCCTCTTCAATAGAGAACAAGTTAAGTGTTGTATTCACCAATCTTTGGGGCTGTTAACAAATGCTTTATGGAATTTAGAAATTAGAACTTCTTAGTAATCATGAGGGACTAAAAAAAATAGAGATACATGTCCCATCATTGGTAGGGGTATCTTATGCTCCATGCCATCAAATTAGCTTATAGTCATCCATGCACATGGTCTATATTGGTTTCATGCCTATGGAAAACTCAAAGTGCATAAGACAATCATCAAAAATATTTTTAAATATTATGTAAAATAGAAATTATTCTCATGTCTTACTAGACCTAGATGTTTCTTGATCACAATCTTCCATGTTAAAAACCCCTGTGGCCATAGATGCAACTCATATTTCCAACGGAAAATCCTTTCACAATTAAAGAAAGAGCCTACTAGAGAGGCATAGTACAAACACTACAAAAACATTCTCACAATATATGTAAAAGACTTGACATGGGGAGCTCCCTCCATGGCTTGGATGGTTACATGTGGGGTACTCATTCCATCAATGGTCTTGTTGTAGTGAGACGAGCATGCCAGACATGCTACAATGTCGATCAAATCCCATTGCATGCAAAGATGGGTGAGAACCTATGTTAAGCCATTCCCATCATCCTCATAATCTAGGGCCTGGCCTGCCTCTTCTATATCCAAGAGACTGTACCCTAAACGCCTATAGCTTTGGGGAACCGGCCTCTTGCTCATGCATAGTGGGACCCATGACAATGGTAGTGGAACAATTTGGTTGTCCCCCTCCCCCTCGTTCCCTCTCCTGAGGGTGACATGTCTTATTTAATTCCCACCTAGGTAGATGGATTTTAATGCAATCCATCCACACTGGCAGACCTAGGCTATGCCTTCCTCCTCCATTGAGGATTTCTTGGCACCGCAAGTACCTTTTGGCCAGTGCTCACAAATTGAGAACACTTGAGCCTTGTAAGATAGAGAGAAGGAGAGGATAATGAAAAGGTCTTACCGGTTTGCACCTCAAGCCACTCTTGGTAGAGTAACTCTCTCTTGTGGAGGTGCTAGGTTCCTTAACCTTGCCTCTTTCATTTGTCACCACAAAGCGACTTTGCAAGAGAGAGAGAGAGAGAGAGAGAGAGAGAGAGAGAGAGAGAGAGAGAGAGCTATGGAAAGCTCAACCTCTACTTTGATGCCACAGTGAGTGAGAGCATGAGAGAGTAGACAAGAGAAGGAGAGAGGGAGAAGAGAACATACATTAACTCCATCACTCACCCAAACAATCCCTAACCATGCATGCAACAAGAACCGAAGAAATCATACAAGCTACTTCAACCACAAGAGCAAGAAGATGTAAAATCAATTTTGTGAGAATGGGATTATGTGTTTTCTCATTAGTTAAAATGTCTCATATACAAGACTCATTTGCACAATGCCCGGCCACCCAATTGATGTCTGAGGGACTAATAAGTTAGTCTAGGCTGATTTCCTAGTCTAAATATATATCTAAACGCACATTACCGATATTACACAAGTTGCAAGCTTGGTGTTTCTATCTTCTAGCATTACATAAGTCGTAAGCTCAAAGATTTCCCATAATCATTTTATATAAAGCACATTGCATGGTACAAAAACATGTTTTGAAGATGTTTTCGCATGTTTTGGAGTAAAGTTAGTCAATGTGGTTAACATATCCCCTCCCTAATCATGATTCTATCCTTGGAATCGACAGTGAAGCTTTGGGGAGCCTACTAGTAGAAGCCATAGAAGGTCCAATAGAAGTCAAAGTGGGATGAAAGGCTTTGAAGGATGTACAGAAGGCTATCTTAAACATATTCGAATGTGAGCATGCATTAGCCTTGCGTCCACCAATGGTACTCACTTATAGTAGTCGAGTATTTGGTGAAGTGTGGGACCCTTGTTGATGTTGAAGGCCATGCCTTGTTGTCCTTTATCAAATGTATGCCAATTAGGGAACTCCACCAAAAGGGAAATGATGAGCCTGAAAAACCATATCAAGGGTCTAACATGACATCGTAATCTTGGACAAACTTTCACATTGTGCAAAGCATCCATTCTTCATGTAAGAGTAGAGGCGGTCAAGGTGGAGGTACCCATGGGAAAATTGAACTGCATCTTTGGGCTCTTCAAAAAGTGCAGCCAAGGCATCCCATGCTGCCTTGGGAGTCTTGGCATCTTGGATATATCTAATCATTGCATCAGATACACTGATGGATATGTAATGTAGTACCTCGATGGATATCTTGTTATACAACTTGATATTTACTTTTGGTTCATCTTCACCTGGCTTGGGGTTTGCATCTATGACCAGCCCCCATAACTCCTTACTCATCATAAGAAGTTCTTCATTCTAAACTTCTAGGCTTGATAGTTGTTCTTGTCAAGTTTGTCTCATGTCAAGAGATTGGATCTTTGCTATCTAATGGGCACACAACAATGACAATAAGCCCTACAAATATGGAGCTTGAAGACTGGGAGGATCATGATTCTAAGGCACACTCGGCGCTTGTGTGGACCATCACAAAGGAGGTCTCACTGGCTATGCAAACCCTTGGTAGTGCATATGAAGTTTGGTCTAAGTTGGTGAATCTCTATGCTCGGGATTCCTCGATGATGAGGGCAGTTACTTTGTAAGATCAACTCTATAGTATGGAGTTTTCTACAGGTAGTTCTATGCAAGCATTCTTAATGAAGGCCAATGTCATCTATGACCAGTTTATTGGCAATGGGTGGTGCCTTGTCCTCTACTAAATCTTCTACTTAGTTGGCTGCACTTATCCTCACGAAGCTTCCTTTGGAGTATGATGTGGTTTCTCGCGCGTTACAGTGCTAGGTCACAAAAAGCAAGCTGGATTTTGATGTCGTCCACTCTCTTCTTTTGGAAGAAGAGTCTATCCTCATTTCACAGGGTAAGGTTAAAGATTAGGCACATGCTACAGTGCAAAAGAAAGGTCGGAGCCAGTGCTACTCTTGTGGGAAGAAAGGTCACTTGGTGAAGGATTTTTTGTCCACAAGAAGAAGGACAAAGCTAAGGCCATGGACAAGTCTTTCATCAAAGAAGAAGGGCAAGGACAAAGAATAGGAAAGTGACTCCAATTCTTCTTGGAGTGCTCCGAGGGCCCGATGTGTTTCTCTGGCCATAAGAACATGTTTCCCCCCATGTGCCTTTAGCGAGAGGAGGCTTGTGGGCGGGAGAGGGGGATGTCAGTAGCTCCTCATTTTCTAGTGCATGGGACACATGTGTTGGAGTTCCAAGCATTATATATATATATATATATATATATATATATATATATATATATATATATATATATATATATATATATAATCCGGCAAGTAAAGGTCAATTTTGGTAGCTCTAGGGATCGGTTGTGTTCCAAATTCATTGCTTGATGTAGCTAAAGCTATGGAATGGATGTGTTTCAAGTTCATTGATTTGAGGTTTTGGGACTTGATGTGTTCACAGTCCACTATGAAGTTCACTACTGCATGGGAAAAATTTGGAGCCAAGCATATTTCTTTGCTGTTCAAGGTGGCATTTGTGTTTTGAAGAGACAGGTTGGCAGGTGCATCTTCCATGGTGTATTCAATATTA